>NC_047121.1:19272836-19462836 GCF_902500255.1 Thalassophryne amazonica | reverse complement strand
GAGGCAGAGCTACATTTTTCCTTTTATAAAAGGATGGACAGGATTAGGGAAGATCGTATCAGAGGGACAGTTCAGGTTGCACGTTTGGATACAAAGTGAGAGAGGCGAGATTGAGATATTTGGTTATATTCACAGGGTCTGGTTCACATTTGTGTCTTAAATGACCTGTACCTGGCAGCACAACTGTTTAGTGGTTGGCACTGATACCTCTCAGCAAGAAGGTCCTGAGATTGCTTCTCACCCTTTCTGTGTGGCGTCTGAGTGGGTTCCCTCTGGGTGCTCCGGCTTCCTCCCACATCCAAAGACATGCAGGCTAAGTGAATTGGAAACTTTAAATTGTCCATAGGTGTGTGTGAGAATGTGTTTGTTTATATGTGGCCCTGCGACAGACTGGCTTCCTGTCCAGGGTGTACCCTGCCTCACGGACTATGACTGCTGGTAAAGGGTCCAGCCCCCCGTGACCCTTAATGTCATACGTTACTTCTTCCCAGTGGTCCAACAGAGTAATGGCCCATTACGCTAGTGCCTGAAAAAAATAAAATAAAATTACACTGCAAATTTGGCCATTACATTGTTTTCGAGAGTGTGTAGTGGGAAAATAATTGTTTCTTTGCATTTATTATACCTGAGTAACTTACATGTATTCAGACAAATATTTAACAACATGCAGATCTTTGGCCCATTTTAATGTCTGCCCATGTGTGTTTGTTTGCTTCCTATGTGGGTTATCGAGGTTAATTTATACCAACTGGCAGCCCAAGCTTGGGTCAAAATCCATAGAACACTGCCATCTACTGGATGGGAATTTAAATAGCATCCAACAATCACACGGTCGCTATTCATTGCGCTGAATCACGCTTAAACAGAATTTTCAATTTTGCAAATGCTTTTTTTTTTACAAATGAAAAAAAAAAAACACATTTACAAATACACATTTATTTGTAAAAACCAACACACACACACACACAACAGTAACTAACGTGTGTGTTGGTTTTTACAAAAATAAACCAACCAACCAGTGATGAGGAGGCTCATTTTCCCATAATGCCTTTTGGTATCTGAGTTTTAATGCTCAAACCTTCAGAGTTAGTGCAATACTTTAAGACTAAAAGATATTTGTGATATTTCCCCTTTATAAAAATGACAGCGTTGATGCTAATATCAATAAAGTGTCTGGAATTACCTTGGTTTTTAAATCAAACCATAAGTCAAACCTGCTTTGCTACTTATGCCTTCTGCCACATGTTCGAGGCACTGTATGTTGAATGTAAATTACTTTTTTTTGGTAGCAGCCTGGCAGCCAGGCCCCTTTCTGCTGGGGCAGGGTTGAGCTCAGCTCCTCACAGCTGCAAAACACATAACAGACAGGAACTAACATGTATGATTTTCAGCTTTACAAACGTTTTGACCATTCGGCTTTACTAACTATGCCAGCAAAAAAAAAACGTGAGCGGACTAAAAGTTAGCAAAACTAAATATCGCAGAAGCTAATTGGTCTGCTGATCAGAACACTGGTCAGCTTATCAGAACATGGCAGCAAAAAAAAAAAAAAATCACCTGCACAATCTCTTAAAACATCACAATTTATGGTGTTTTGACAACCAGTAACATTACAAGTCATTATCAGCAAGATGTAACATCATGAAACAAGTTATGCTTTGAAAGACTTTTGCGTTTATAGGTTGGTGTACCTTGCATAAATGCATGAACCCATATGGCACAATACAACACTGTACATTGTTTTTAACTTAGCTTACTCTGAATGGAATCAGGCATGGTTTCACAGTCCGGACAACAGCTGCTGGTTGCCAGCCACAAGCAGGCGTCCAGATGATCATCAGTCACGGTAGAATGGTATTTGGATTTAACAATCTTCATGTGGGAAAAGGCTGCCTCACATAAATAAGTGGAGCTGAATAATGCAGTCAGGTAGGCAGCATATTTCCTCATGTTTGTGTACTTTTCCTCAGTGAGCAAGTTCCACAACTGTCCATGAGCCGTGGGCTTCAGTTCAATGTCAGCTTGTAGTGTCAAAATTTCAGCCTCCACTTTAGAGGAGTTCAGGTGAAAAGTGTTGCAATTTTTGATGTGAGTGAATCAACCTCAGCATCTTCACAAGATGGATAGCACATAAATGTAGCAACCAGCGCAAGCAAAGCAAAGTTTGGTCAAGCGTTTGCCAAACTCTGACAAGCACCTGTCAATTTGCTCTGTGTAGAGTGCAAAGTCAAGTAGTGCACACGCCTTCAGTCAGGTCTCCAGCTCTGATGCAAGGTTTTGGAAGTTGCCCAAATCGTGGCGCTGCAACTTTGAGGCCGGGTGTTGCATTTTGCATTTGAAAGCATTAACTGAGCTGATCATATCGTCTTTTCCTTGCAGCTCTACATTAAGCTCATTCAGCATGTTGGCCAGATTGGTTAAAAACACTAAATCAAGTCATCATTTAGTTGTTTGTATTCTGCATGTTTATGCACAAGGAGAACTTCCTTTATCTTTGGACAGAGCTCTCAGAATCTCTGCAGGAATCTTCCCCCTGCTAAGCCATCTCACAATAGTGTGTAATAACCACTCAGAGCGGCCGCAGTCAGCCTTCTCCAGACACGCACAGAACAGCCGTCTTTGAAGAGATCGAGCTTGAGCAGAATGGGCGATCTTCATTGCCACATCCATTATCTCTTTCACGTTGAGCATTTTTGCACATAATGCGTGCTGGTGTATTAAAATAAGCAAATATTTGCACAAAAACAATACAGTTTATCAGTTTGAACATTAAATATCATGTCTTTGTGGTGTATTCAATTGAATATAGGTTGAGGATTTGCAAATCATTGTGTTTTGTTTTATTTACATTTTTCACAACGTCCCAACTTCATTGGAATTGGGGTTGTATTTCCTTTACAAAATAATGACGAAGTTGCAGATACCTGAAGAAATCCTGTTTACCAAGTCCAAATTTGAGAGAGAGAGATTCTGAAAGCTATCCAACTGGCCTTTACATATAATACAACTAAATGCTGTTATACCCAATTGCGACTATTGTTTAAATCTGGGATCAAGTACTCCCAGTTCAAAGTGTAGGACAGCCCAAGGACACAGGACAGCCCAAGACCCTGATTTGCCTGTGCAGCTGAAACATCTTTACAACTTGCAGCCATACTCTGATGGATGTACACAAACAAAAGCTCCCAAGCTGCAAAATTGATTTAGCACAGTGTGCACACCTGAGTATTGACTGTAACGGTACCTCCATCAGGGAAAACTCTGAACCTTTCCATTTTGCTTCATAGGACTCGTCACACCAAAGGATAAGTCAGCTGGGCTGCAATGTAATTAATTAAGACAGGGTGAAGCCATGCCAGCCCCCCCAACCCCAATCCCCCGGCAACTGAAGAATAATGTATTTTATTTGTGGTTTCTTTAATTTCCACATAAACCTGGATATATGTTTATCACATTCTCGGAATTGTTTCAAAGGAATCTCCACAGGTAGTGCATTGAATAGGTACAATAATTTGGGTAGAACTGGCATTTTAATAGACCTAATTCTTTCACCGATGTCCAGGGGAAGCAAAGCCCACCCGTCCATATGCCTCTTAATTTGCTTTGTTATACGAGGGCTGTCCGTAAAGTATAGGTCCTTTTTATTTTTTTCAAAAACTATATGGATTTCATTCATATGTTTTTACGTCAGACATGCTTGCACCCTTGTGCGCATGCGTGAGTTTTTCCATGCCTGTCGGTGACGTCATTCGCCTGTGAGCACTCCTTGTGGGAGGAGTCGTCCAGCCCCTCGTCGGAATTCCTTTGTCTGAGAAGTTGCTGAGAGACTGGCGCTTTGTTTGATCAAAATTTTTTCTAAACCTGTGAGATACATCGAAGTGGACATGGTTCGAAAAATTAAGCTGGTTTTCAGTGAAAATTTTAACAGCTGATGAGAGATTTTGAGGCGATTCTGTCGCTTTAAGGACTTCCCACGGTGCGAGACGTCGCTCAGCGCTCTCAGGCAGCGTCATCAGCCTGTTTCAAGCTTAAAACCTCCACATTTCAGGCTCTATTGATCCAGGACGTCGTGAGAGAACAGAGACGTTTCAGAAGAAGTCGGTTTCAGCATTTTATCCGGATATTCCACTGTTAAAGGAGATTTTTTTAATGAAAGACGTGCGGACGGTCCGCGCGTCGGGACGCAGCCGACGCACGCGGCGGCACAGGAAAAACACCTCCGTGTTGATAACCATTTGTAAAATCCAGGCGGCTTTTGATGGCTTTCAGTGGAGTGAGTATATGAGAAATTGTTTATCAGCTGGAGATGTTCCAACTTGTCCTCAAGGCTTCCAACAGAGGTGTTTTTCCTGTGACGGAGCGTCGCGGCGGCTGCGAGCCGACGCTGCAATCCGCCCGCACGTCTTTCATTAAAAAAATCTCCTTTAACAGTGGAATATCCGGATAAAATGCTGAAACCGACTTCTTCTGAAACTTCTCTGTTCTCTCACGACGTCCTGGATCAATAGAGCCTGAAATGTGGAGGTTTTAAGCTTGAAACAGGCTGATGACGCCGCCTGAGAGCGCTGCGCGACGTCTCGCACCGTGAAAAGTCCTTAAAGCGACAGAATCACCTCAAAATCTCTCATCAGCTGTTAAAATTTTCACTGAGGACCAGCTTAATTTTTCGAACCATGTCCACTTCGATGTGTCTCACAGGTTTAGAAAAAATTTTGATCAAACAACGCGCCAGTCTCTCAGCAACTTCTCAGACAAAGAAATTCCGACGAGGGGCTGGACGACTCCTCCCACAAGGAGTGCTCACAGGCGAATGACGTCACCGACAGGCGTGGAAAAACTCACGCATGCGCACGAGGGTTCAAGCATGTCTGACGTAAAAACATATGAATGAAATCCATATAGTTTTTGAAAAAAATAAAAAGGACCTATACTTTACGGACAGCCCTCGTATTTTCATAGTTAATAGTAAATAGAGAGATCAGATCTTTTGTTATGAATACCCCCCCAAACATGGGATATGTGACAAATTCCAATTAAAATCATATTCTCTAACTAATACTGCAGTAGGAATAAAATTGAATAAAAGGACTTGGGTTTTGTTAACATTGAGAGAGTATCCAGAAAGAGATCCAAACTTTTTAAGGGCATTCATAAGCAAAGTTACACTAGAGCTTGGATTTAGAAATGTTAGCAATACATTGTCCGCATATAGACCAATTTTGTACTCTATACCATTTATAGTTATACCTTTAAGCTCCCTTTCCTGCCTTATCATTTGGGCTAAAGGTTCAATAAACAAAGTGAATAAAAGGGGCTAAGGGGGCATCCCTGGCGACAGCCTCATTGGGGTTTTATTGGGCTTGATAAACTACCATTTATTTTAATCGTTGCAGTTGGGGATCTATATAGTGCTCTAATACGCTGTATAAACTGTTCTGAGAAGTCAAAGCAGCCTATCGTTTGGTAACAAAATTGCCAAATAAGGAGCCAGCTGAGGTGGTTCAGGCATCTGGTAAGGATGCCTCCTGGGCGCCTCCCAAGGGAGGTGTTCCAGGCACGTCCATCTGGGAGGAGACCCCGGAGAAGACCCAGGACTAGGTAGAGAGATTATACCTCCACACTGGCCTGGGAATGCCTCGGGATCCCCCAGTCAGAAGTGGTCAATGTGGCACGGGAAAGGGAAGTCTGGGGTCCCCTGCTGGAGCTGTTGCCCCCACGACGTGAACCCGGAAAAGTGGTTGGAGATGAGTGATGAGTGAGTGAGAATCGAAGGCCTTCTCAGCATCTAAGCTGAGAAGGACAGCACTGGAATTGACCTTGTAATATGATCAACAATATGGATGGTTCTATGTATATTATCACATGTTTGATGATCTCTAATAAAACCCTTTTGGTCTTCATCTATGAGGAATGACATAGCCTCTTCAATTCTCCTGGCTAGAATTGAGGCAAAAAGTTTACAATCGACATTAAGAACGCTAATGGGTCTATAAGATTTGCAATCTAATTTGTGAATTAGATTCTTTATGAATTACAGAAATAAAGGCCTCCTTGCAAGAGGGCGGGAGGTGCCACCCCTCATAATAATATTAAAACATTCTTTAAGCAAAGGAAGGATTGGTTCTCTCATCAACTTATAAAATTCTACTGGATACCCATCCGTGCCAGGAGATTTGCTAGTCTTTAAGGCAGAGATTGCTTTATTAGTTTCCGAATCTGAAATTTCTTCTATAAGGGGATCAAAAAGATCCTTTTTCATTTGTGAGTTTAATTCGTCCAACCCCTTAGCAGTACCTTCACTCACAACAGAGGGATTGGTGGTACTTATGGCTACCGCATTCTTCTGTGCCATTATCATCGGCGCTAACTAGGCTAGCATGGCTGGAGTCATGGTAGGAATTCGTACCAGTTTTCATGCCCCTCTTCCTGGACCTCAATTGTCTATCCACGCTCATCTTTGGTATATTTCCAATGCAGTTTTTTAATGAAAAGACTGAGTTTTGGGGTTATCAAAGGCTGAAATCAGAGCATCGCTTTATGTGTCCATTCTCGTGAAGAGCACCCCCCCCAACAGCGGTGCTTCTTCATAGCTGAAGAGCTTTGACTGACGATAATATTTTTGGTTTGTTTTTAAAGTCCCAAAACAACGAGTCAGCTTCTCTCCATCTTGCTTCTCTCCATCTTTGAAGGACACCTTGCACTTTACAATGGAGAGACTCACCCTGAAGGATTCTTCAGTGGCTGCCTTCGCTTTTGAGGTCAGGTGTGAGAAAAATGACTGCTGTCTGGACACCCGTGATATTAGTTCCTTCACCTTTCTCTTTCTTAGCTCACGTTGGTGTCATAGCTTTTATGAACAGTCCAAAAGCGCTGCTCCACATTTCCCATTTTCGATGCGATGGTAGACGGGCAGATCAAACAAACGCACTTTGAATAGGACATCATGACAAAAAAAGTCCTCATCCCATTCCGGATGGAAGTGGTACGTTTATGCTTTCTTACCATGTCCAGCTAACCTCCCTCATTTTTATGTCCATTCTGTTTAGAAGAAATAAAATTGAACGTTAACCACATATTTAGCTCACTCTGCATTAGCACATAAGTATGGCACACAAGCTTTGACCTGCACGGAAAAAAAAAAAAAAAGATCTTGCATGCATGTGTGGGGACCCATATGTTAGAAAAGATGAGATCTCAGACTGGCTGCCCTGTACGTCAATTAAGTGGCAAATGCCATAGTGAGGATGGGTGATTGGCTAACATCTTTTTTTTTTTTTATGCCGTGCAATCGACCCACACTGTCTTTGCGATCAATGCATTGGGCACCCCGGTCTACAGTGTGCAAACATTTCTCATATAGAATTGCATAAGGTAAATGGTGCCCCCTACTGATCACTTACCTTTCTGCAGGGTCTGTGCTCGGGACGCCTTCCCAATACCTGTGAGGTGTCCGTCTCCAAAACTGGGCAGTTTGGCTCCTGCAGTGGACACAGGACAGAGAGGACAGTTCTTCAAGCCGCAATAAGACCAACATCCACAACACATTTAGAAACAACAAGCAACGGCAGAGACTGCTTTTCAACGGCAACATAATACGACTTTGATTTTGATAACTTCAAGTTGATAATCCTTTAAAACATTACATTTTATGTACAGATATAGTTTGAAGCATGAATGCACTACCTCAATAAGATAAAAAACATTAATGAAGCAAATGGTTTCTTTAAAAAGAAGCTCTTCTACACTAACAACAAAAAGCTCAAATCAAAAATCAGCAGAGCAGTGACTGAAATCAAATGCCAGAATCATTATGGAACAATGCAATACTGCCCTCTAGTGGACGGCCAGAGGAAGTACAAACTCAATGCTGACAGCCAATCAAATCCATGCCTAATTTTTCATTTTCATGCAACAATGGTGGGGACAACCTAAAACTGGTATGGCTTTGTAGGAAATGTGTCCCTGATCAGGAATATCAATGTCCCCACCCTGGGGGGTGCTCACGAATTTATGGCGTGCAGTTGATGAAAAGGCGTGTTTTCCGATGGTACATCAAAAAACACTTGAATGTAAAAATGACTATTTTATGAGGAATTCATTATTGTAATAGATTTCTTTATAAGTTTCCACTGTATTATGTGCCACACAAGCAATTGTACAATATTATATTTTACTGAGTGACAAATAATATGTACATGTACAGCTACTTCACAATTGACACTTGTATGGTGAAAATTGAGATAAATTAATTAAAAAAATTTTATATCAAGCATGCTTTCCTTCCATTTTTTTCCCTCATTATCCCAGACAGCTGCCAAAGGGATTTTAACCTTTGTGACAGAAAAGATTTCCATTTTAGACAAAATGTTTTGACACTACAAATTTAAAGCAGACACTTTTGTCAGAAATTTTTATAGAAAATGATTGGACAAAAATGTTTTTATTGAAATCCAACAAGGCCATGACAGTCAGCCAGTTTCCTGAACAAGACTATGCACATGGGCTTTAATGGATTTCAAGAAGAACATGAAACGCTAAATAAAAACTAAATTTTATAGAATATGTGCATACCTAGAAAGCAGCACCTAGCATAAATCCACAGTGTTCAATTTACTTTTATCAAATTGATCATTCGGTATATTCTTGTTATGTTTCCATGGTTAAAACTGCTCATCTGTAAGGTCACCTATTGGGGTAAAAGACTCACTAAGCTCTTGAAAAGCCTGTACAAATCTTTCATTATTCATCATCAGCTTGGATGGTCTCGCCTTCCCCTTGCCATAAAATCCACTGACAGAGTCACAACCAGTAAGCTGACGCTCTTTGCAGCCATAGTTGATCCATTTTCCAGCAAAATCAACTAATCTTTTCCATGAGTCATTGTTGAATTCTAAGAAATGACTTTTTGCCAACACATCTACAGGCATAACACAAAAAATCTGGACAAAAATACGGCAGGTTCGGCCCATAACCAACATTCCATGAATGCTGCCATCTTGGATCTCAGAGATCATACGGCGAGCATATGATCTCTGAGGGTAGGATAAGCTGATGGCATATTGCAAAACCCTCCAAGAGCTAGACCAGTGTTGTCCAAAGACATTCCAGAAATGGCCAGAAGGGTGCAGGTTTTCTTTGTAGCCACTGACTCGAGCAGCTGATTCCACTGATTAACATCATGAGCCGATAGGACGAGTTAATCAGTGAAATCACCTGCTGGAGTCAGTGGCTGCAAAGAAAACCTGCAACCTCTCTGCCCTTTCTAGAATGACTACGTTTACATGCCGTTAATATTCGGGTTAAGGTCAATATTCCAGTTTCTGAATCATTAGGAATAACCCGTTTACATGCTTAAGCAGACAGAGTTACTCCTGTGTACACATGGTCATTGGTATCATTTGGAATATCCCCATCTAAACAGTCTTCCACCGGTGCTTGATTTGGTCTGGCGTTCGTGCAAATCCTGCTTCATGTAAAACCCCTCAGTACACACTTTATACACTTTTCTCAAACAGGCATTAACATTTTCTCACTTTTCTCTCCTGTGTAAAAAAACACTTTTTTTTTCTGGGCGAGAAGATTATAAATAGACACATGCAGAACAATGCATGTGCTCTCCCTTCGCTCACTGCCTCCGGGGGTACGGATGCGGGATCCGCAAAGAATCCAAGTCACGGCCACGGAGCTCTGTGGCTGCGGTATACCGAGAGCCTGCGGCGCTGTGGATTTTTTCCGCAAGAAATCTATGCTTGTGGGCTACCTCCGCATCAAAACAGCGAGCGTAGTCTCTGGCCCTGTTTCCACAGTTGGCGCAGCTCCGCACAGCAGAGAGGGGGGCGGCGTGAGTGGCCCGCTGCGGCGTTTACCGAGCCCTGAGACTCAGTAAACGCATCGGAGGCAGAGCAATCGCGGTGACCGGTGCCGCGACCGGCCCGCCTGACAAGGACGCAGAACACAATGCTCTGTTTATCTCTGCTTCTGTGGTGTCCAGTGGGCTGTGCGCGCCGCATACAAGTAGTTGCCGTACTCAAAAGACCAAGATTCCTTGCGGATAGGACATGCACAGAACACAAAATAATGTTCCTTTCTATGGGGATATCCAATGCGCGTTTATATGACCTGACATTCGGGTTAGAAAAGGAGTAACCCAGGGGTCTTATTCGGGTTTTTAAAAAACGGAATATGAGCATATTCGGGTTTTTGCGGGTATTTACATGGCCGTGCGCAACCGGGTTATTGCCAATATTCCGGTTATGAAAGGGTTATTGGCTGCATGTAAACATAGTCAATGTCTTTGGACACCACTGAGTTACACCATCTCATTTCAGAATGATTGGTTTGGCCTCTGTGGTCTCAGAAGGATAGATCTTCACGTGACCCAATATTTAAAGGATGGGGCCCATAAACTGAGACACAGCCACAGCCTGAATCTATACTGGACAAACCCTCTGTGACGTCACCCACAGGTTTTCTGAAAAGCAGGTTTGAAGCATAAATAGAGTAGTACCAGATATCTCCATCTTAGCAGTGCCTGACTACGTCCAACACCTCAACAATCCCATATATGAGCGTGAGGAAGACCAGGGTGACAAGTGACGACCAAACACATCCACCTATCGCGTAGTTACCAAGCTAGCTATGGCTAAATTTGGTTCAGATGACTGAGTCACAACTATTTTTGAGGACTGGGCTTGGGCTTTAACAAAGGGTGGGTTGGATGCAGGTCTTAAAAACGTATCACGTGACACCGTCAGTGGAATTAACATCACCATGCTATCCATACCTACTAATTACTGCCAACATAAAAATGAAATACTAAAATTGCATTCAAGGAAAATACTGGTGTACAGACTTCTTAGATGGTTCATACATACAAATAGCAGCACAGCAAGGCATATTATCTCATATTTCCAATAAAAAGTTCAGAAAAGACAAAACACTGTTGAGTCCACAGCAGCTAGCTGCTGCTGTTAGCGGCTGGACCTGGCACACTTAAACCAACCATGGCCCTAATTATTTGTAATTTTATGGCTTAAAAATACCTTAAACAGGTGAGTTACATGAAATTTCACATCCCTCCCCTGATCACAGTTTGTCACCAATCAGTAAACTAGCTATAGAGACCAAAACCATATTGTGGGCCAGTCTGTAAATATGTTTATTTCTGCTGTAAAGTGCGTTGAACTTGAAAGTGCAATATACACACAGTCCGTTTACATGAAGGAAGTGCTGCCAACATGTGACTTCCAGAGCTGCACTATATGAGTTTTAAAACTGCTCTTTAGAAACCTATGGGTGATGTCACAGAGGGTTTGTCCAGTGTGTGCATATTATATATATTTATACCATAGTCAGTGAGAATTCCACGTCTAACTGGCGTGCATTATTTTCATGTATACGCACACGTAGTTCGGCGAGTTAAAGTCACTATAATATCACTCCGCTTTGGTCGTCACCACAGCAACGTGCAAATCAGTTGGCGCAGATCAGCTGTGTTTTGACAGGTGAATGACAGAAACGTGATAAAACATGGATTTCCAAGTGAATTTTAATATTTTTGGCCAAAATAAAATGTTTGAGGAATGGAAAGAGGAGAGCAAACGAGAAGAACAGCAAAAGCAAAGGCATAAAGATTTAACATCGGATGAACTGGACAAGACTGAAGACGGGAAAGAAGAAGAGAACAGTTGCCAAGGATGAAAATAGTCCGAAATACTTATACATTTTGATCAAGTTCTGTTAACTTAAATAAATAAATATGTGTGTTAGATCACTGTGTGGGACCATGGTATAAGCGGATTAAACAACGAGAAGCTGTGCATTATACGGTTTGAATACACGGCGCGGAGTCTAAAACGCATCGCGTCGTAGTGTTTTAGACTGCGTTGTGCATTCAAACCGTATAATGCACAGCTTCTCGTTGTTTAATCCTTACACAAACACACACACACACACACACACACACACACACACACACACACACACACACACACACACACACACACACACACACACACACAATGAGACTGACTTTTTTTGGAGCCAACCTAAAGTGACCATTCAAGGAATTGCAGATTTTAGCACTTCCATGTTTGCTCAATGTTTCAGTACCAGGGGTCGCCGGCGCCGCTTGATCAAATCATAGCAAAGTGACATTGCAGACACCAAATAGGCATCATTTTTGGATGTTTTTAAATAAATAAATAAAAACAGCTTAATTTTCAGTTCCATTTAGGGCAAAATTACATGTTTATTCTGCAATAAACAACAATTTGGGTTTCCATCACACTCACCCTCGGTTGAGACAAACTGTCCAACGGCCAGTGATCCTCCGCCTCCCGTCTCCACAAATTCCACCTCTGACACAATAATGTTGTCCTCCAACACGGAGCCACAGCCCATGCAGACAGCGTCGCCCCGAGCATGGTCCACATCGATGTCCGTGCACCCACAGTTCTTACACACCTTAGAGCTCATGTTGTCACAGTGGCAGCCTCAGAGCCTGCTGGGAAAAACAAAACAAGGAGAGGTTTGAAATGAAAACCAGAGTCTTTTGAAACACACTTTATTACTGTGGGAATTGGACGACTTGCGAAGTCCTGAATCCTGTAATGTCCCAAAAAACATCCTCCAAAAGTCATGAATTTCTCAGCACCCACTTCTGTAGCTCTGAGTTTTAAAATAAAAACACTGCGGCTACAGTGACACACACCTAAAGTTTGAGATCTCAGGTGTGATTCCTTCTGGAAGTGTTAAGGTGCCCTGACACTCCCACCCGCTATGTTCCCAGCTGGGCACCATGCTTTGTTTCATTGGACGCTGCGTACAACAAAATAATAATTTAGTAGCAGATTAATCATTTTTTCCTCAGAGTTGGCTGTTGAAAACACCTCGAATTGCTTCCAGAATCACAGAGGACCGTTTAATCTGCCGCTTTTTTTCCCTCTCTCGTACGCTTAATGAGGAGAACACATTTGAACCGACTAAAAGGTAATTATTTGTAATATCTATATTGTAATGGCTTGGTAAAACAGTTGCATGTTCATTCCTTCTCATGAGTAGCTGTAATATTATGTTCATGATAGATTTAACATCTCGTTATAATTGTTCAGACGAGCTGCGCTGTGATTCGGTGCACTAACACAATCACTCACACTCACAAGCGTGAGTGTTTTTGAATTGTTTGGGCAATGTTCACGTGAAGTTCACGTAATTAATGCTTGATGGAGATTTTGAACATTTCAAAATTTTCTTTGCGCACTTGCACGCAGCCGCGCACATTTTACAACAGTTTGTGACGAGTTTACCCTCGTGCATGGCAGAGTGCGTGCAAGTGTGGGGATCAACGTCGTGCAAGTGTCAGGGCACCTTTACTTTCCACATGTTCATGGCAGATTAGGCTGATGCAATTCGTTGATATAATTAATTATGATGCTGAAAATGCGTCAACGCCAATATTATTAACAAATGCATCTTTTATTTTTGGAATTTACCATTTTAATTTCATAGTGCTTCAATTCAATTCAATGTTATTCTTCACTGCTACTGCTGCGTGGGTATGACGAGTATCATTTTGGGCTCCAGTTTGAAATAAATCACGGGGGCAGCAGCAGAGTCCGACTCTGTTGTTACAGAGGTTGGTAAAAGTCTGACCGTGAAGCCCAAACACATCAAAAGCATGGAATTACTTCAATTTTCAGACTGCTCATCCACTCTCGCTTTACAAATAATTGACAAATTTTAGAATGTTTAAATGTTTTTCATCTCATTTTGACATTAAAAATAAATAAATAAATAAATAAATAAAAATAGCAATAATGCACAGAAATAGAAAAGATGCAAAACACTACAACCAAACTCTGCAACACCCCTTAGTGGCCAGCTTCAGTACTAAGAAATATTTCATCCTAACAAAATCTAAACTCAACTCTTTTTAAATAAAATGAAGCAAAATGCAAAGAGAAAGACAGAAAACGGAGGGGGGGGGGGGCAAATTTCTAACTTTTTAATTCAAAACATTTCATTCTTGAAAAATGATCCACACAATAATGACTTAATTAGCTGAGTTGGAACCATTTGGTATCATGTTTTTAATTGGCCCACTAGGTGTCGCTCTCACCATTGTGTTCATTCAGTATAAGTGGGAACACCTGGAGCGCACAGTTTTTGACCACTTTCTTGTGTTGCCTTCATAAGTCATGTTTGTGTATGCCTATTTATGGATGTATGGCCATTCTTGGAATATTTGGATTATGTTCTAAGGATTATTAAAAAATAAATGTCATAACTGAACATACAAGAAAGCCTTACAAGCTTTATTTGATTATAAAGCCTAACTAAACATGTGAGGGTGATTCTTAGACTACGAGCACTTATTATGTCCTTTGATCATATTGTATGAAAAACAAAAAAGGGGAAATTTCACACTTTTATCTTCTTTACAATGAAAGTGTGTTAAGAACTTTGTTCTAGTAGTCTATGATGACTTTTTCACCTTTTTTCAGCATCATTATATGCAAATATTGCCGTTTTGTGCTTGTCCCACACCCAGACTTTTGATCTTCAATGATAAAAATGAATGGTAAAGAAACGTTTTTTCTAATGTTTTAAAATATCTCTGAATAAAATATCAGTAAAATAATCAAAACATAACTGGGGTATTCAATGTCATGTTGTGATTTTTTTAAACAAAATGTAGTTGTCCCACACTATTGCCGTAATTTCCACCACAACACATAATGTCCCTTTAAACAGTTTGTATGAAAGATTGTTTGGGTAGTTTCTATGGAGATAAACAGTGACATCAGAGCACATGTATATAGCGCCAAATCACAACAAACAGTTGCCCCAAGGCGCTTTATATTGTAAGGCAACGTTGTGGTGGAAATTACATTTACAAGGCCAATAGTGCCTGTAGTTAAAGAATCACCTGTGAATTAAGTGCCAGTCAAGCAACCCTGTGTAGGCTTTAAATGCAGACTTTGCCTCTACACAAGTCAAAAAATATATAGCGTCGCATTACTAACACTGATCATAGCTCAGTATACATGATCGATTAGCCCACTATCCTGCTGTGCTTGAATGAAGCTGTCGGAACATGCAAGCATCAGCTCACTCTCACTGAGTGACTACAATTAAATTGAAGATGGTGTCTGCTGTGTTACTTCTCTGCAGGAATCCACCAATCAGACCTGTACAGTAGTGGCCAGAAGGAAGCCACTCCTTAGTAAAAGGCACATGGCAGCCCACCTGGAGTTTGCCAAAAGGCACCTGAAGGACTCTCAGAAACAAAATTCTCTGGTCTGATGAGACAAAGATTGAACTCTTTGGCGTGAATGCCAGGTGTAATGTTTGGAGGAAACCAGGCACCATCCCTACAGTGAAGCATGATGGTGGCAGCATCATGCTGTGGGGATGTTTTTCAGCAGCAGGAACTGGGAGACTAGTCAGGATTGAGGGAAATATGAATGCAGCAATGTACAGAGACATCCTGGATTGACCATGCCTAGCCTGCCAACAACCAAGAAGAAGAAGAAGACATCCTGGATGAAAACCTGCTCCAGAGCGCTCCTGACCTCAGACTGAGGTGATGGTTCATCTTTCAACAGGACAATGAGGAGGAGGTGCCTGCTTGTGGTCCTGGGTGTGGCATTGGCCCATTCACTCTGTGGGGCTTTGGGCCATGTCTAATGTTGGGACTGGAGTCCAGGCTCATGGCGCTGCTTCATAACTGCCTGTAGGGCGGTTAGGTACACCCTCTTATTGGGTGGCTGGCCTGTAATCTCAACAGTCCCTTCTAGCACCCTCAGAGTGCAAAAATTATTCTTCATAGTATGATCCAGCTGTGACTCACAGAGTGATATATACAGATAAGGATTAAATTACAAACGCCACGGTGAAAACTGAGGATGAGACGAGTGAGGAAAGCCACCAAAACACCCAGATGACCCTGAAGACGTTAACAGCTGCTGTGGTTACAATTGTTGAATTTCTTCAACTTTTGTCACTTGTTTAACCACCGACAGTTTTACAGGGGAGTGGAACAGAACTTACCAGAAAAAATGAATAAATAAGTAAATGCATAAATGACAGGACTGTAATCCAAGCCCAGACATGTGAGTCCTGCGGTGGTGGTGTTTTTTACGTGTTTCTAGTGAGTGTTGGGTTTTTTACGCCTCCTGCTCCTCACGTGGAGCCGCTGCTCTCTGACACATGATGACATCAGCGTAGCTCCACTCGTCGTAAAACTCGACTTCTTCAAAAACATGAACCAAAGTGAGCGCGTTACTTACCTTCGGTGCTGTGGTGTCCGCGGACACGCTGTCAGCCTCTCTCATACACTTTAATAAATGTTTCTCTCATACACCGGCTCGGTTTCTCGGCAACTTGTGAGCTTTGAGTGTGATGCCTGTTCTTCTACGGCTGACGTCGACCGTCTTAAACCACGCATTACCGCCCCCTGCCGTTCCGGAATATACTGCGGCAACCTCTCAAGGATCGCCATTTAAATGACGTCACCTGGAAAGTGACTGGACGAAAAAGGCTACAATGGTTCAAAAATGGTGTGACACATCCCCATCATGTTGTTTACATCGTGCAATGAAAAAAAAAAACACTTGTAAGACTTATATGTGTTATCTTTTCATCCATGTGGATTGTAGATTAACCTACACCTATAAATGTAAGACATTTATATGAATGTGATACAGATCGGCTACACGATAAATACAATCCTAAATCAGAACAAGTTGGAACAATATGGAAAATGGAAAAAAGAAGCAGTGATTCTTACATTTACTTTGATTTCTGTTTCAATGCAGCCAATAAGAATTTTTTTTTTTTTTTCATTTTCATGTTTCAGGACTATAAATGCAGGAATTCTGCATTAAAGTTTGCCAAGTTTGATCTTAAATTTCAGATCCCACAGGCAAATGTGATAATCATTTTATAGGACCTTATTGACGTTTTTATATTTTTCAATACATGCAGTCACGTGGCAGCTATTGTTCAAAGTGGAGTCAGTCTGTCAGATGAAAACATAAAAAACTCATTAACATATGTTGACAGAATGTGGACTCAACACTTTGAGGAACAGAGGTACCATTTCATTTATATTATATATATATATATATATATATATATATATATATATATATATATATATATATATATATATATATGAAATTCAACAGTTGTAACCACAGCAGCTGTTAACTTCTTCAGGGTAATCTGGGTGTTTATCTTCTTCTTTGTCTTTCGGCTGTTCCCGTTAGGGGTCACCACAGCAGATCAATCGTTTCCATCTCACCCTGTCCTCTGTATCTTCCTCTGTCACACCAACCACCTGCATGTCCTCTCTCAGCACATCCATGAACCTCCTCTTTAGTCTCCCTCTTCTCCTCCTGCCTGGTGGCTCCATCCTCAGCATCCTTCTCCCTATATACCCTGGGTCCCTCCTCTGCACATGTCCAAACCATCTCAATCTCACCTCTCTGACTTTGTCTCCAAACCGTCCCACCTGAGCTGTCACTCTGATATGTTCATTCCTAATCTTGTCCATTCTTGTCACTCCCAAAGAGAATCTCAACATCTTCAGCTCTGCCACCTCCAGCTCTGCCTCCTGTCTTTTTGTTAGTGCCACTGTCTCTAAACCATACAACATAGCTGGTCTCACTACTGTTTTGTAAACTTTCCCCTTCACTCTTGCTGATATTCTTCGGTCACAAATCACTCCTGCCACCTTTCTCCACCCACTCCACCCTGCCTGCACTCTCTTCTTCACCTCTTTACTACAGTCTCCATTACTTTGAACAGTTGACCCCAAATATTTAAACTCATCTACTTTCACAACATCTACTCCTTGTAACTGCACTATTCCACTGGGCTCCCTCACATTCACACACATGTACTCAGTCTTGCTTCTACTGACTTTCATTCCCCTTCTCTCCAAAACATATCTCCACTTCTCCAGACTAGACTCAACTTGCGCTCTACTCTCACTACAGATCACAATGTCATCTGCAAACATCGTAGTCTATGGGAACTCCTGTCTGATCTCATCCATCAACTTGTCCATCACCACTGCAAACAAGAAAGGACTCAGAGCTGATCCTTGGTGTAATCCCACCTCCACCTTGAATGAGTCTGTCATTCCGACTGCGCATCTCACCGCCGTCACACTATTCTTGTACATGTCCTGCACTACCCTAACATACTTCTCTGCCACTCCAGACTTCCTCATACAATACCACAACTCTTCTTTTGGCACCCTATCATAAGCTTTTTCTAAGTCCACAAACACACAATGTAACTCTTTCTGTCCTTCTCTGTACTTCTCCAACAGTATTCTCAGAGCAAACATTGCATCTGTAGTGCTCTTTCTCGGCATGAAACCATATTGCTGCTCACAGATCTTCACCTGTTTTCTAAGCCTAGCTTCTGCTACTCTTTCCCATAACTTCATGCTGTGGCTGATCAGCTTTATGCCTCTGTAGTTACTGCAGCTCTGCACATCACCCTTGTTCTTGAAAATAGGAACCAGCACACTTCATCTCCACTCCTCAGGCATCCTCTCACTTTCCAAGATTTTATTAAACAATCTGGTTAGAAACTCTACTGCCATCTCTCCTAGACATTTCCATGCCTCCACTGGAATGTCATCTGGACCAACTGCCTTTCCACTCTTCATCCTCTTCATAGCAGCCCTCACTTCTTCCTTGCTAATCTCTTGTACTTCCTGATTTACTCTCACCACATCATCCAGCCTTTTCTCTCGCTCTTTTTCTTTATTCATCAGCTCTTCAAAATATTTCCTCCACCTTCTCAGCACACACTCCTCACTTGTCAGCACATTACCATGTGCATCTTTTACCACCCTAACCTGCTGCACATCCTTTCCAGCTCTGTCCCTTTGGCTGGCCAATCGGTACAAGTCCTTTTCTCCTTTTGAGCATATATGGGGTGTACGCCAAAACAGCTGCGCTACTTGGCATTTATCAATGTGGTCGTTGGCGTACGCTGTGCTGAAAATATACACCAGGTCGAGAGGTGGCGGAAATTATACACCAAAATGAACCAGCGCTGGAATCCACATAAAAATGAAGATGATCAACATGATAAACAGTGCCATTATACAAATCAATGCATATGTTACATAAATAACACTTTCCTGATTATACTACATAATAATCAATACAAATCCCGCCTTTGCGGGATTGTTATGGAGCACGATCCGTGGTCACAGCCCTGACTGCAAAGAAAGCGCTGCTCGCCTTTTTCTCCAGACTTCGAGCCTGGAGCCAGAGCAGCGCTGAGCTTAACTTCATGTGGTGTGATCGTTTTAGACTATGAAATTGATAACAACTGTAGTTCCGTCATTCCCTTAATTCGCCTGTGCTGCAACCAGGTTTCGTCATCTCCATTCGGTCGTCACAATAAAATAAATACAGAAATACATTTAAAAAATAAAGAAATCTGACAGATTAGGCATGTCTTATTAATTGAGCGAGCAAATATCCACGTCAAGAATTACTGACATGTGAAAAGCGAATACAGTGGTCCCTCGCTATAACACCGTTCACCTGTCGTGGCCTCGGAGTCTCGCAGAATATTTAGTCCAATTTTGCATGCCTTTTTTTTTTTTTTTTTTTTTTTTTTTTTTTTACAGTGTTCTGTGTTCTGCGTATCTGTTTATAAGAATCTTGTTGCCCAGAAGAGAAAAGAGCGCCAACAACTACTCATAACTGTGTTTGTCACACGGAAACAAACACCTGCTGCAAGTGCGCAACATTGATACATGAGGCCCAATATGCCTTTTCCTTTGCTTTTGCCACTTCTCTTTTCGCCTTACGCCGCATCTCCTTGTACTCCTGTCTACTTTCTTCATCTCTCCGGCTATCCCAAAACTTTTTCGCCAACCTCTTTCTCCTTATGCTTTCCTGGACCTCTTCATTCCACCACCAAGTCTCCTTGTCTTCCTTTCACTGTCCAGATGTCATACCCAGTACTGTCCTAGCTGTCTCCCTCACCACATCTGCAGTACTATTCCAGTTGTCCAAAATTGCTTCCCCTCCAACCAGTGCTTCTCTCACCTGTTCGCTAAATTTCACACAACAGTCTTCCTCCTTCAGCTTCCACCATCTGATCCTTTGTTGAGCTCTCACTCTCTTCTTCTTCTTTACCTCTAAAGTCATCCTACAAACAACCATCCTATGCTGTCTAGTGACACTCTCTCCTGCCACCACCTTACAGTCTCTGATTTATTTTAGCTTGCATCTCCTATAAAGAATGTAGTCCACCTGTGTGCACCTTTGTTTTGAAACAAGGTTCGGTCAGATCGGCACACAGAAATGATCACACAGACTGCACTTTGCTAGAACAAACAGGCGTATATTTATTCCCCACAAAAGCAGTTACATCAAGCACAAGTGGTTGCAGCGCATGAAACATCTCTTTCTCTCTTACCGTAACGCCTTTAAGGTGGAGAGCCAACACCTTCGGCAGAGTGCGCTTGTCAACCGGCTGGGCGTTCGTACGTAAACCCGCAGCAGACTCTATCGAAGCATGGCTCTGCCCCCTCTTTTCTAGTGTGTGCGCGAAGGGAGGGTGAGTGGCCATCTCAAACTCCCTGGCGCACATAATTCCTTTAATCAACAGGCATTAATAGCGCTGTAACTAGGTTTAAGGATATGATTCCTTCGTTATGTTCTCTAATGCCATATACCAACACAGAGCAGAGTAGCTACCTAAACTCTGTAAGGGAGTTAGAGTATCTCGTCAATAGTTTTACATCCTCTTTGAAGACAACTTTGGATGCTGTAGCTCCTCTGAAAAAGAGAGCTTTAAATCAGAAGTGTCTGACTCCGTGGTATAACTCACAAACTCGTAGCTTAAAGCAGATAACCCGTAAGTTGGAGAGGAAATGGCGTCTCACTAATTTAGAAGATCTTCACTTAGCCTGGAAAAAGAGTTTGTTGCTCTATAAAAAAGCCCTCCGTAAAGCTAGGACATCTTTCTACTCATCACTAATTGAAGAAAATAAGAATAACCTCAGGTTTCTTTTCAGCACTGTAGCTAGGCTGACAAAGAGTCAGAGCTCTATTGAGCTGAGTATTCCATTAACTTTAACTAGTAATGACTTCATGACTTTCTTTGCTAACAAAATTTTGACTATTAGAGAAAAAATTACTCATAACCATCCCAAAGATGTATCGTTATCTTTGGCTGCTTTCAGTGATGCCGGTATTTGGTTAGACTCTTTCTCTCCGGTTGTTCTATCTGAGTTATTTTCATTGGTTGCTTCGTCCAAACCATCGGCATGTTTATTGGACCCCATTCCTGCCAGGCTGCTCAAGGAAGTCCTACCATTATTTAATGCTTCAATCTTTAATATGATCAATCTATCTTTGTTAGTTGGTTATGTACCACAGGCTTTTAAGGTGGCAGTAATTAAACCATTACTTAAAAAGCCATCACTTGACCCAGCTATCTTAGCTAATTATAGGCCAATTTCCAACCTTCCTTTTCTCTCAAAGATTCTTGAGAGGGTAGTTGTAAAACAGCTAACTGATCACCTGCAGAGGAATGGTCTATTTGAAGAGTTTCAGTCAGGTTTTAGAATTCATCATAGTACAGAAACAGCATTAGTGAAGGTTACAAATGATCTTCTTATGGCTTCGGACAGTGGACTTATCTCTGTGCTTGTTCTGTTGGACCTCAGTGCTGCTTTTGATACTGTTGACCATAAAATTTTATTACAGAGATTAGAGCATGTCATAGGTATTAAAGGCACTGCGCTGCGGTGGTTTGAATCATATTTGTCTAATAGATTACAGTTTGTTCATGTAAATGGGGAATCTTCTTCACAGACTAAAGTTAATTATGGAGTTCCACAAGGTTCTGTGCTAGGACCAATTTTATTCACTTTATACATGCTTCCCTTAGGCAGTATTATTAGACGGTATTGCTTAAATTTTCATTGTTACGCAGATGATACCCAGCTTTATCTATCCATGAAGCCAGAGGACACACACCAATTAGCTAAACTGCAGGATTGTCTTACAGACATAAAGACATGGATGACCTCTAATTTCCTGCTTTTAAACTCAGATAAAAGTGAAGTTATTGTACTTGGCCCCACAAATCTTAGAAGCATGGTGTCTAACCAGATCGTTACTCTGGATGGCATTTCCCTGATCTCTAGTAATACTGTGAGAAATCTTGGAGTCATTTTTGATCAGGATATGTCATTCAAAGCGCATATTAAACAAATATGTAGGACTGCCTTTTTGCATTTATGCAATATCTCTAAAATCAGAAAGGTCTTGTCTCAGAGTGATGCTGAAAAACTAATTCATGCATTTATTTCCTCTAGGCTGGACTATTGTAATTCATTATTATCAGGTTGTCCTAAAAGTTCCCTAAAAAGCCTTCAGTTGGTTCAGAATGCTGCAGCTAGAGTACTGACGGGGACTAGCAGGAGAGAGCATATCTCACCCGTGTTGGCCTCTCTTCATAGGCTTCCTGTTAATTCTAGAATAGAATTTAAAATTCTTCTTCTTACTTATAAGGTTTTGAATAATCAGGTCCCATCTTATCTTAGGGACCTCGTAGTACCATATTACCCCATTAGAGCGCTTCGCTCTCAGACTGCGGGCTTACTTGTAGTTCCTAGGGTTTGTAAGAGTAGAATGGGAGGCAGAGCCTTTAGCTTTCAGGCTCCTCTCCTGTGGAACCAGCTCCCAATTCAGATCAGGGAGTCAGATACCCTCTCTACTTTTAAGATTAGGCTTAAAACTTTCCTTTTCGCTAAGGCTTATAGTTAGGGCTGGATCAGGTGACCCTGGACCATCCCTTGGTTATGCTGCTTTAGACGTAGATTGTGGGGGGGTTCCCATGATGCACTGTTTCTTTCTCTTTTTGCTCCGTATGCATCACTCTGCATTTAATCATTAGTGATCGATCTCTGCCCCCCTTCACGGCATGTCTTTTTCCTGGTTTTTTCCCTCAGCCCCAGCCAGTCTCAGCAGAAGACTGCCCCTCCCTGAGCCTGGTTCTGCTGGAGGTTTCTTCCTGTTAAAAGGGAGTTTTTCCTTCCCACTGTTGCCAAGTGCTTGCTCATAGGGGGTCGTTTTGACCGTTGGGGTTTTTCATAATTATTGTATGGCCTTGCCTTACAGTGTGGAGCGCCTTGGGGCAACTGTTTGTTGTGATTTGGCGTTATATAAGAAAAAAGTTGATTGATTGATTGATCTGAAAGTTCTTTCCTCTTGCAAAAACATAATGATCTCAGCTTTCCTCTTGCAAAAACATAATGACCCCAGCTCTTCACTCCCAGTTCAGAATGACCCCAGCATGCTTCACTCCCAGTCGTTAGTGGCTACAAAAACAAATTTGTGCAGTTAGTGTAATAATAACAAGTACATCATTAGGGTTACTTTAAGACAGGGGCAAAACAACAATCTTTTCTCCACACATTCCACTCTTGGTGTTTTGCACCAGTCAATTTATGTACCCGTCCACAGAGTTCGGTAAAACCGAACTCCAACCTATTCCATTAATAATGTCCCACATTTCTTCTTGTGAATCACAAACAAAACTTTGAGTAATGTAATCTTGATTATTCCAGGCTACATATGTATATACAAAACCCGATGTTGTGGGATCTAACGTGACATGGTATTCCTTAATTCCTTACGGATCATGAATTGACAAAACCAATTTCATCTCATTCGTTGAAATATTACCCATTCAACTTCTCGTCTCAAACGTATAACATAAACACATGTAAAAATATTACAAAAAGTCATAACACATATTGCTATAATTAATAAAAGTAAGGGCGGCACTAAGGTACTCCTGGCAGTGATGGACATCCCTGAAGATATCCCACCAATGGTGTGCTGACGCTTGCTGTACTAATTTTGCCACGTTTTACCCATTCGCTAGCTATCAATGTAGACACCATGAGACTGGAGACGTTGGACGTATGTGACTATTAATTGCTGAATTTCCGTAGATTGTTCCAATGCGCATTTGAAATGCTCCAGGGAAAGACTCCATGGGGAATGCAATACATCCCATTGTACCGAAGTCAGCCGACTTGATACAGAATAATTAGTCAAACGATACGTCCGGTCTCCCCAATGCCATAAATGCACATTGTTCAGGCAGCCAGTATACGGAACCAAAGGTACCTGTGAATTATTTTTCATTGTTGCGACACACAGAGCATGTGGGCCAACTTGCCACAACATTTCTCTGGGTGTTTCCCTAGTCCAATCACAAAGTACAACCTCTGAGTCAGTTAGACATGGATTAGCATATCCAGTTTGCAGCACACAGGCCATTCCTTTATCAGTGATGTCACACATTTTAGTATCAAAAGTCGTATTGGTTTTTGGTTCTAACCACTCTCCGTCCATATGCAAAAACCAATAACCAGTAGCCGTTATTACAGGTAATACTTGATATTTACAAACAACCTTTGGTTGTGTCACATTGTACTGGGTCCAATGCCCAGTACACACTGTTTCATTGCATTGTGTAAATTCTGGATGTAACTTTAGCCATAAAGCATTAGTTATGTTCCAAATCCGTCTCCAATCATAGTAGTTCCCTGTGGTAACTATACTCTGAAATCTTTCTCTTTGAGCTTCTGCATGAATAGTTTGTACTGCACATACTGTCCAATTTCCTATATGGGATAGATTTTTCAATGAATTGTATGTTTCATTCCATAACTTCAATTGCCATTGAAAATTCTTCTGCCATAAATCAGCGTTTTGTACTTGTCCCACCAGTGCTGTTGGTAACCACTCTCCTATCTGATGTAATACTTGAGATGAATACTGACCTGTGTTTGACAGCATGGTTCTAGTTACTTCATTGTCCACAGTATTTGATACTCCTAGGACAGTTCCTGTTCCTCCTAATAAAGTGTCATACCACGCTCTTCGGCGTCTTCTGCAAGTCGGAATATTTGGAAAGGTAATTTTCCAATATACCTTCGTTTTTATTGTGGCCTGTGCCAAATAAGTACAAGTATCAATCAAAGGTGCAACCTGGGTTTGTGTTGCCTTAGCCTCTGTTGGTAGTACCCACAGCATGTACAGGAATGATCTCCTCCCTTTAATTTCAGTACTATTACTGAGCATTACTTTACTCCACGGTTTAATAGTCCAGGTGGTTCCATTGACATTACTACACGATTTACTTGTCATATTAAAAACACACATGTTCACTCTAGCATTAAGAGTGACATTACATCCCATAGTAAATACTGGTATATGGTGTCTGGCAAAACAGTTCACACATCGCCATAGTTTGCAATTACTGGTGCAGGTGTAATCATCTTGCGTTCTGTTGTTGGCGGAGTTCTTCCATCCTGTTTGGAACAATGGTATCTCTTCAAGTTCGTTTCCTTCCGTCATCCCCAGCAGCTGGAGACCATGGCACCACCTACAAGGAGGAGTATGACCCAGCAGCCGACACCTCCAATCCCGGGGCTTCCACTGGTTGCCATGACGACGCCCACCTCCTGTGGTTCTTCATCGCCCGATCAGCAACTCCCACCAGGGCATTAGTCTAAACAATACGAGAATAACTACGGGTAGAATAACAACAATTAGTCTTCTCTTACATAACATTTTGATATAGGCACATTCACCCATTTTTCTTCACCCTGATAGAGTATACTAACAGTTGTATCATTCCCTTGAGCTATAATTTCTGCCGCTTTGGGCGGTCCATTAGGTTGTTTAACCCAAACTTTGGCACCCGCTCGATCTGAGGAACCAAAGCCTTGTGTTCCTCGTGTGGTTAATACTACAGGTTTTGGTATCTCCTGTACCAACCCCATTTCACAGGGTTTAATTATTAATTGAGCAATTTTGTCCCCTTTGTTCAATATCAGGGGTTGTTCTCCAAACAATCTACAAACCACTCCAATCTCGCCTTGGTAATCTGCATCTATCACCCCGGCCTGAATAGTCAGCCCTTTAAGTGATAGACCACTGCGTGGCAGGACGTGCCCATATGTGCCCTTCGGACACTGTAGGCCTAGCCCTGTTTTTACCACTTGAATTTGATCAGGTACCAATGTGACAGTAGTCAATGTTATTAAGTCTAGTCCTGCTGAGCCTGGAGTTGCTCTGACAGGTAGTTCCGCTTGCGGATCAATTTTCCACATTTTGATGCTTTCTGTAGTATGCTCTATCTCTTCTCCTGAAATCCTTCTTATCAAAGGTGTGGATCCCGACCCTATAGGTCGATTGTTCAACTGATCCACAGCAGTAGTCAAGTCCTGTTTCCATTGTCGCATAGTGCGATCTTTTGACAGCTTCCGTAGGCTCTCTTTAAGAAGCCCGTTCATTCGCTCTATTAACCCCGCCGCCTGCGGGTAATAGGGAACATGATAAATCC
Source organism: Thalassophryne amazonica (assembly GCF_902500255.1). Classification (NCBI taxonomy): domain Eukaryota; kingdom Metazoa; phylum Chordata; class Actinopteri; order Batrachoidiformes; family Batrachoididae; genus Thalassophryne; species Thalassophryne amazonica. Next base: position 19,436,415 of record NC_047121.1, on the reverse strand, counting down.
ATTCAACATGATTTTCTTTGGCCCACTCTTTTACTTTATTCCCCGTAAAATGAGTACCATTATCAGTTTGAACCTGTACTGGTAATCCATAATGCTGCTGTATTATTCCCAAACACTTAAGTGTGGCCATTTGATTTGCAAATTTACATGGATGCACTACCAAGACTCCCGAAAATGTATCTACGGCAGTGCATGCATGTCTGCATCCTTTGGACATAGGCAAGGGTCCTATAAAATCTAGTTGCCAAATTTGACCAGGACTTTTTCCACGATTTAACTGCCCATGCAAATGTTGAGGCACACCCTTCCGGTGGTGTTGACATTGTTCACACTCAGTGATTGCTGTTTTTACATCATCCAATTTTAGATCAATACCTCGATCTCTGGCCCATTTTAGGGTACCTTGAACCCCCCAATGTCCTGCTTTGACATGAGCCCATCTAGCCAATCCTGGGCTGGATTGTCTTAATTCAATCATTACTCTTACTAATTGATCTGCAGCTTTATTATATAAAGCTTCTGAGTCTTGTCCATTAGTGTGTGCATCTACATGCATCACAGTAATAGGAATTGTTTTAGCCTTTTCCCAAATGTCTTCCCACAATTCTCTTCCCCAAACTTCCTTAGAATGTATTTTCCAATTAGTGGCATGCCATGTAGGCATCCAGGTAAGTAGTCCTTGGGTCACTGACCATGAGTCTGTATAAATATGGAGGCCCTGTGGTCCTCCCTGCATGACCACCATATGCACGGCCTTCAACTCCGCCCACTGACTGCTTTTTCCTTCTCCTAATTCTTCCAGAGACTGACCTAATTGTGGATTAAAAGCTCCTGCTTTCCATCGCCTTTTTCCTGCTTGATATTGACAGGAACCATCAGTGAACCATGCTCGACTTTTCTCATCATCTGACAAATCATCCCACCTTTTTCCTGCTTTAACAGGAGATTCCTCCAATGGTTGAACTTCAAAAGGTTCCTCATCTTCCTCAGGAGCATCAGCTACTTGTTCATGCAGCAATGACACCCCTTTTTCACCTGGTTTTACACGCTCTGACACATACCATTTCCATTTTATCACACTAGCCTCCTGAGCTGTCCCTATTCGGTGAGTGGTGGGATTACTCATCACCCATGTAAAAATAGGTACGTGTGTCCTCATCATTACTTCATGTCCCACCGTTTGTGATTCAGTTTCAATCAACGCCCAATAAAATGCTAAAAGCTGTTTCTCAAAAGGTGTATAACGCATACCTGCATCTGGGAGTTTCCTCGACCAGAACCCTAAAGGTTTTCGTATCCTGTTTTGTTTTTGCCATAAGCTCCAATTAGCATAATCATTTAGAGCAGACACTTGAAGTTCTACTGGTCCTGATTGCATTTTTCCTAAGGACACAGCCTGCTGTATGGCTTCTTTTGCCATATCAAATGAGCATTGTTGTTCCTCCCCCCATACAAAAGAAGAAATGCCAAAAACAAGAAAAAAGGTGCAATTTTTTTTTTCATCTTCAAGAAAATACAGTGCTAGTAATAATAAATTCCCACTTTACACATATAACATTTCTGCAACTAATTCATTGTAAACTTATACATAAAAAAAAAAAATCAAGACTCAAGACAGCAGGTGTGTTTAACATTCCTGAACATGACAGACGTGTCAAAATGAGTGCACACAAATCCATCATCATCTCTAAAATACCTCCCAATGGAGCTTTCGTTTTAACCTCCACCCGCTTTAACATCTCACATAAAACTGGTGGAGTCGCGGTGGGAATTGCTCCAGTCCACGGCCCAGGGCGTCCCCCACGTCGCCGTAGAAGCTGGCCTATTTCCTTAAAAGTAATCCCATCCCACCCCGGGACCACTTCTTCCTGTTGAGATGCCACCTCCGCATCTCTCTTTCCCAATCTAAAACAAGACATTTCTGTGTGTAGTCTGAGCGTAACCGTATCCTGCCGACAACACCAAAAATGTTTTGAAACAAGGTTCGGTCAGATCGGCACACAGAAATGATCACACAGACTGCACTTTGCTAGAACAAACAGGCGTATATTTATTCCCCACAAAAGCAGTTACATCAAGCACAAGTGGTTGCAGCGCATGAAACATCTCTTTCTCTCTTACCGTAACGCCTTTAAGGTGGAGAGCCAACACCTTCGGCAGAGTGCGCTTGTCAACCGGCTGGGCGTTCGTACGTAAACCCGCAGCAGACTCTATCGAAGCATGGCTCTGCCCCCTCTTTTCTAGTGTGTGCGCGAAGGGAGGGTGAGTGGCCATCTCAAACTCCCTGGCGCACATAATTCCTTTAATCAACAGGCATCTGAAAGTTCTTTCCTCTTGCAAAAACATAATGATCTCAGCTTTCCTCTTGCAAAAACATAATGACCCCAGCTCTTCACTCCCAGTTCAGAATGACCCCAGCATGCTTCACTCCCAGTCGTTAGTGGCTACAAAAACAAATTCGTGCAGTTAGTGTAATAATAAGTACATCATTAGGGTTACTTTAAGACAGGGGCAAAACAACAATCTTTTCTCCACACAACCTTCCTCCACTCTTATATGTTATCCTGTGCCCCTCCCTTTTCTTAAAGTAGGTATTTACCACAGCCATTTCCATCCTTTTTGCAAAATCAACTACCATCTGTCCTTCCCCATTCCTATCCTTGATACCATATCTACCCATTACTTCCTCATCACCTCTGTTCCCTTCACCAACATGCCCATTGAAGCCCACTCCTATCACCACTCTTTCATGCTTGGGCACACTCTCCACCACCTTATCTAACACACTCCAGAAATCTTCTTTCTCCATCTCACAACCTACCTGTGGGGCATATGCACTGATGATATTCATCATCACCCCTTCAATTTCCAACTTCACACTCATCACCCTGTCAGACACTCGCTTAACCTCCAACACACTTTTAACATACTCTTCCTTTAAAATGACCCCAACACCATTTCTCTTCCTGTCTTCACCATGGTACAACTTGTACCCACCGCCGATGCTCCTGCTCTTACTTCCCTTCCACTTGGTCTCTTGCACACACAATATGTCTACCTTTCTCCTCTCCATCATATCAGCCAATTCTCTCCCTTTACCAGTCATACTACCAACATTCAAAGTCCCCACTCTCATTTCCACCCTTCTAATTTTCTTCTTCTCTCGCTGTTTGTGGCAACCTTTTCCTCCTCTTCTTCGTCGTCTTCACCCAGCAGTAGCCCAATTTCCACCGGCACCCTGTTGGGCAACAGCACCGGTGGCGGACGTTGTTAACCTGGGCCGCGACTGATCGGTATGGGAATTCGATTCTTAGTCTGCATAGTTGGGTTGGCTTGTTTTACGCCGGATGCCCTTCCTGACGCAACCCTCATTTATCCGGGCTTGGGACCGGCACTCAGAATGTACTGGCTGCACACCCCATGTGGCTGAGTTTGGGTGTTTTTATATATATATATATATTTTTGTCACTTGCTTAACTGACAGACATAGATACATACATACAGTATAAGTTTTTGAGATATTTTTAATTAAATGTTTTTATACAACTAAATATGCAATGCCTTTAAACTGTGTATACACAAACACAGATGGAATAACTAATATTTTTATTGTTTTAATGAACAAGGGGCCCACTTTGACATCGTCTGGAAGGGAACCGGGAAGGGCCTTTATTGTACATACATACAACTATATTTGTCTTTTACATTTAACCCATCCTAATTACAGGTAGACACAATCCAACCACTAAGGAGCAGTGGGCAACCACAGTCTGGTGCCCAGGAACCAACTCCAGATGTAGAAACCTTGGTCAGGGGCAGAGAATGGAGCAGACCCTAAAAGGTATGTTTTTTATTATTATTGTGGGAGGAAACCCACGCCAACACGAGGATAACATACAAATTTCACACAGAAAGGGTGAGAAGCGATCCCACAACCTTCTTGCTGTGAGGCATCAGTGCTAACCACTAATCCACTGTGTGACAATTTGGATCGGCACATGACAGTATTTCCATATATATTCACTCATTTTCTGCCACTTATCCGGGTTTGGGTCACAGTGGCAGCAGACCAAGCAAGTCATCCCACACTTTCCTATCCTTGGCCAAGTCGTGTAATTCTTCGCGGTATATCCCAAAGCATTCCCAAGGCAGATGGGAAATATAATCACTCCAGCATGTCCTGGGTCTTCCCCAGGTTCGCCTCCCAGTTGGATGTGCCTGGAAGACCTCCCTAGGGAGACCACCAGGGGGCATCCTCACCATATGAATGAACCATCTCAGCTGGCTCCTTGAGTGTGCAGCCAGTACATTCTGAGTGCTTGTCCCAAGCCCGGATAAATGAGGAGGGTTGTGTCAGGAAGGGCATCCGGTGTAAAATGCACCAAAATTAAAAATGCAGATAAATTGAATTTCCATATGGGATTGGTTGAGGCCCGGGTTAACAACAACCGCCACTGGTGCTACTGCTCAACAGGGTGCCAGCGGAAATTGGGCTACTGCTGGGCTAAGAAAAGGAGGAAAATGTGTTCAGAGACAGTGGAAGAAGAGGATGTAGTGATGGAGGACATGCAGGTGGTTGGTGTGACAGAGGAAGTTACAGAGAACGGGATGAGATGGAAACAATTGATCTGTTGTGGCGACCCCTTACGGGAGCAGCCATAAGAAGAACAAGAAACAGTGGCTCTACTCAAGAGTCCCTCCTGGATACTCAAGCTTCTCACCCTGTCCAGGAGTGTAAACCCAGATCTGTGATCTTGTTCTTTTAGTCATTAGCAAAAGTTCATGACCATAGGTGAGGAGTGTAAATTGAGTCTTGCCTTCTGGCTCAGCTTGTTTTCACCATGACGGCCCGATACAGCATCAATAAAACATCAGAAGCCGCCCCAAACCATCTAACGCTCTCATGCTCCAACTTTTCCACACTTGTGAACAAGACCCAGAGATACTTAAACTTCTCCACCTGAAGCAAGAACTCTCCTCTAACCCAGAGGGTCAAGCCACCCTTTTCTGACAGAGGACCATGGTCTCAACCCAGTCGCTTCACACTCAGTGTGAAGTGCCTCAAACCTGCTCAGTGTGCATCGGAGGTCTTTGCCTGATGAAGCCAACAGAACCACATCATCCGCAAAAAGCAAAGATGCAACTCTGAAGTCACCAAACTGGACACCCTCCGGTCCCTGACTGCACCTTAAAATCCCGTCCATAAACATCACTAACAGGTATGGTGACAAGCGAAGGTCCTGGCAGAGTCCAACACCCACCGGAACAGGTCCGATGTAACGCCAAGAATGTGGACACATTTCCTATTTTGTTCATATAGAGACCAAATTGCGCATTGTAGCAAATCCTGTAACCCATACTGCCGCAGCGCCCCCCACTGGACACCTCAAGGGACCCAGTCATACGCATTTCCAAGTGCACAATTGCACTTCAGGGCTGTTTTGAGTGCACTGACTGGAGTTGTTTTTCTGAGGGGTGCAGTGATATTAATGAATTATGTGATACTGTCTCTGCTTATGTCAGTTTTTGCGTAGACTCTGTAATTACCACAAAGTCTGTGACGAAATTCCCAAACAATAAACCCTGGATAACGAAAAGCCTAAAGGATGTCATAAATAGGAAGAAGAGAACCTTCTATTCTGGAAGCCTCACAGAACTGAAAGGAAGTGTCTAGGGAAGTTAAGAATAACATCAGGAAGGCAAGGTGGGAATACAAAACAAGAGTTGAAGCTCATTTTAGTAGTGGGGATATAAGAGAAGCCTGGAGGGGAATTAAAACTATGGCCTCACTTAATCAGTCCCCATCAGATAAAACAAATATTACAGTAGCAGGGATAAATGACTCAGAGTTGCCTAATGCACTCAATGTGTTCTTTTCTAGATTCAAAAAATCTGACTTTTTAGAGGATATTGTTTCTCTCAAACAATCTTTTGCTCCTTCAATGGACATTGACATTAGTCAGGAGGAGGTGGGTGCTCTCCTCAGGAAGGTCAGCACTAGGAAAGCATGTGGACCTGATGGCATCTGTGGGCGCACTTTACATCACTGCGCTGATCAGCTCAGTGGAATCGTGATCCAGCTTTTTCAAATGTCTATAGACCAGGGTCAAGTCCCCCAGTTATGGAAGACCTCAACAATTATTCCCGTCCCAAAGGCCACACGACCGAAAGAGCCTAATGATTTTAGACCTATTGCTCTTACTCCCCTGATGATGAAACTGTTTGAGAAACTTTTAAAAGACATTATCTTATTTTATACTGCTGACAAAATGGGTCCTCTACAATTTGCTTATCAGCCCAGTAAAGGGGTGGAGGATGCTAAAATATTTATTATTGACAAAGTTTTAAATCACCTTGAAAATCCTGGAACTTTTGCACGGCTTTTATTTGCAGACTTCTCATCAGCTTTTAATAAAATGCAACCGTATGTTTTAATTGAGAGACTCTCCTGATCACCTGCTGGCAATCCTTCTGGACTTCCTCACTAACAGAGTGCAGCGTGTGCAAGTAAATGGGCAGATTTCTGATGCTCTTGTGTCCAATACCGACTCTCCTCAAGGATGTGTACTATCGTCACTTCTTTTTATTTTGTACACAGATGGATGCAGGAGCCCAAACAGCAACACACACTTTGTCAAATTCTCTGATGACACAGTGTTGCTGTCCCTTCTGTGGAGCGATGATCAGGGGCATGGCTCGGCTGTCTTCATTTGTCACATGGTGTGATCAAAACTATCTGGACCTGAACGTTGCAAAAACAAAAGAAATCATTATAGATTTCAGGAAATGTAAGTGTTCATACTCCTAGCATCATTCATGATGAAGATGTCCAGATAGTGGAGCAATATAAATATCTGGAAACCATTTTTGATGCTAAACTGAGATTTGATGACAACAGAGGCCAGCTGTAAAAAAGCACAGCAGAGGATTTATCTGCTGCGCAAACTTCCATCCTTTGAAGTGAGTGAGAGGATCCTCAGAGTCTGTTACTGTTCCTACATAGAGAGCCTGCTCACCTTCTCCTTTGTCTCTTGGTTTGGTTGTCTGTCTATGAGGGACAAGAACAGCCTGAATAATATAGTGAAAGTCTGTTCAAAAATAACTGGCATCCAGCAGAGAGACCTGGCATCACTGTGGGAGAGTCGTGTCATGACAAAAGCCCAGCAGATCACTGATTTAGATCAAAGACACATCTTATCATTAGGCTTTACACTCATGCCCTCTGGGCGGCGCTATCAGATGCCCCAGATGAGAACTAATCGCTATTCAATGTCTTTTATTCCTTCTGCGATTAGACTCCTGAACACTGGCTGAGGATTTTGTCCTTGTTTTTAACCTTGATTCTGTGATTGTTATTTAGCATATACCTATGTAAATGTTATGTCTGTGTTTTTATGGTTGGCCAGAGGGTCTGCAATGAATTGGCCTTTAAGGGACTAAAAGTATTCTGATTCAAAACATATGTACACTGGTTGCTCAGACCCTTTAACATCCTTGCGAGGGTTCCATATAAACGCTGATATAAATGAATCACTGGGGCTATATTCCTAAAGTTATCTGTGTATCTAGACACACAAAGCAATAAAATACATAATATTGTTAACTCATGAAATTATTGTCAAACAAAAGTGTATAATAACCACCGGTGTGAAATTATTCTGCATTAATGGAGGGATTTATCCTACAGGGCGACAAATAAAAGGTCAAAGTTCTATCTATATCAAAAATCACTGTACACAGACTTGTCAAATCTGGACTAGATTGTCCCAATAGGCGAAAGTCTCTGTACAGACCTTTGTGATTTAGACCCAACAGAAACTGTTGAATCATCTTAATCCCTACAATGAAACAAACTACATATCACTGTATGAAAATATAATTTCATTATGTCATTTTAACACATCCAAATAATACATCTGAACCCTGGTCATCCAACAGAGAAAAAGGAAATGTTGTGTGTTGGGGGGGGGCGTAGCTGGATGTTTTGGTGTTCTTTTCTTTGCTCTCCAGGTGGCATGAGGGCTGATTTGTCTGTGAAGAAGGTGCTGGCTGAAGAGTCTTCACCCTCATCAACATCATGGAAAGCACCTGTGATTGGTGCTCATGTGCAACCTGGACGACTTGCTGTCAGCACACACGAAAGGTAATTAAGTGTTTGAGTAATTGTTGATAGTAACTTGGTGTTTTGTTACACAGTATACTGGAATTGTGAAGAGAATTGCGCAGTTTGCTTCTCACTGCTGTGGCGTGAAGGATAAGTGATCCTCCACTTGTTGTGAGAAGCTGCTCATTTGCATAAAGTAAAAAAAGGACACTGACCTGAGTGTGTTGCTGACAGCGTGTGTTTATTGGAAGATATAGTTGTATCTGTTGACTTACCTCACCGTCTCTTTGCTTCACAGAGAATCAGTTTGTCGTGTCCACCTGGGGGGTGTTTGGCGGTGGTAGGAAGTCCAGGAGTGCCGGCTTTAATCCTTGCGGGCGCTGGAGAGCGAGCCGCGGATCACTCCACCAGAGGGACGTTGTTTTTATGTTTTTACACTTTTAAGCACAGGTGTATAATAAATAGTTTCTGTTTGGAACCGCTTTCTGGTTATTTTTAGCGCTGGGTCCTGTCTGACGCAGGTCCGCTCCTCAACCCGCGTCGACACATAACAGTAGTTCCCGGCCATTCCATAATGGACCCAGTGGCAGAGGCGGTTCCTTTTGCCGAAAAGATTCAAGAACACTTGGAGAAAATATGGGAGCAATTACAGCACCTCGCAAATCAAATTAAACAAACAGACGCCCGTGTTACGGAGCTTGCAGCTCAAGCCATTCCGCTTCCTGCAGCGCCAGCTGCGGCATCATCGATACCAGGGCAGATAACTCTGTCACCCAGAGATTCGGTGTTTGAACCGATCATTTGTCATCCGGAGCCCTATGCGGGAGACGCTTGTGCTTCGTTTCTGATGCAATGTTCTCTGGTTTTTGCTCAGCGACCGGCTTCCTTCTCTTCTGATGGAAGTCGTGTTTCGTATGTGACAAATTTGCTCCGAGGTGACGCCTTAGCTTGGGTCACAGCGTTGTGGAGTAACAACTTGCCATTGTTGGGGTCCTTTAAGGATTTCTCCCGGGAGTTCCGACTGGTTTTTGACCATCCGGTGAAAACGAATACCGTTGCTCAACGGTTGCTGAATCTCAGGCAGGGGAGGCGGAGTGCGGCGGAGTATTCCGTGGACTTTCGGATTTTTTCTGCTCAATCAGGTTGGAATGCCGCAGCATTACGGGGCGCGTTTGTAGACGGGTTAAATGAGTCATTAAAAGACGAGCTGGCGGTCCGTGATGAGCCAAACGATTTAGACGAGCTAATATCGTTGGTGATTCGTCTAGATGATCGGATGAAGGAGCGTGGACGCGAGAGAGGACGCCCATCAGAGCGTTTTTTTTTGTCTCGGGGCTTTCCCCGACACAAAGCTGGGCCGCCTCTTCTTCGCTCCTCCGACGGGACCTCCGGCTCCTCCTATTGACGAGCCCATGCAGCTCGGACGAGTCGAGATTCCTGTATTGCCCCGACACGTAAGCGTCAAGAGAAATAACGGTGACGTAACTCCAAGTGTTCTGGGACAGGCAAAAGAACCCACATAAAAAAAAAAAAAAAAAAATCTAGCACACGTAAATGTTTTGTTTTCTTTAGTCAGGGGTTATACTTGTTTGGGGAGGTAGGGGCATATCTGGTGGAGTGATAGGCGGTTAGAAGCCCACCTGGGCTCACTTACCTGTCAATGTTGTATGTGTTTTTAGGTATTTTCTGTCGTTTTGTTTTGTTGTTTTTATTTCTCTACATTCCTAACCCCAACCTCACTTGCCCTTAGACCGCTTGTCTTGTGGGTTGTGGGGTGGTGCAGGTTGGTCACGCTGAGCATTCTCAGAAGACCTCTGCACCTAGGGGGGGGGGGGGTGTTAGAGGCGTTCTTTTTGGTTTGGTTAGGGCCCGGTTCCACTCCAGCCTCGGTGAGCCTTTGGACCGATTGTCATGGGTGTTGCCGGGGTGTGGTGCAGCGGAGACATGCCTCAGTCGGAGGGGTGGGCCGATCTGTTGCCGTTTGCCATTTCGGTAGTTCCACCCCTCCCGAGTGGCTGGGGTATGGCCGAGTTGGGGCACCGGACGTATTTCCGGTTCTCCGCTGCGCTTTGGGGTTGGAGCTGGGTTAGTTTTTACCTGTTCCCTTCTCCGGCTTAATATTTTGAGCCGTTCGCCAAAATAGAGCCGCCGAAGGGCTCTGGGACGGACCTGGGTCTTTCGGGGTGCCGGGGAGGGCAACAGGGTTTATGGTCGTTTTATATCCCCCCGGGGTTGTTTTTGGTTGTCCTCCGGGGGTTGGTTTTTGGTTTTATTTTGTTTCCTTCCGGGTTCCGCCTCCAGGGTCGATGGGACGGTCCTCTGGGGGGGGGAATTGGCTTGGGACCGACCGGCCAAGTGTGACCGGATCTGGGGTTCCGGGGTTGTGGGGAGGGTACCTCCTGGGGTTGATGATACGGTCCCCTGGGGGGCACCGTTTCACTCCATGTATACCTGGGGACCTTTGTGGGATTACGGTTTTGGCTGTTCCTCCTGGAACTGGCAATGAAGGCCTTCTGAGGGGGGGTTGGGCTCTGCAGGTCATTCTGGGGGGGTTGGTTTTTTTTTTTATGCATTTACGTTTGTACTGTGTTGTGGGACTATGTTGGGTTTTTGTGTTTGGGAGTTTTTCTTTTCCTCCCGGGGTTTGATGGGACGGTCCCCTGGGGAGGGTTTGGGTGGGTTTTATGTTTTTTTTGTGTGAGTGGACTTGTTCTGGGGAATGTTTTGGGGCTTTTGTTGATTCCAGCCGGCCTTCCAGCTGCGGTGCCTGTCTTGCCGTCTGCTTCCTGACGTGGACCCCGGGGGGAGGTGCTGTTCTCGGGCCTGGTCTGTTCGGTCCCCGGGAGGCTTCCCGTTGATGGGGGGGTACTGTTGTGTGTTGGGGGGGTGCGTAGCTGGATGTTTTGGTGTTCTTTCTTTTCTTTGCTCTCCAGGTGGCATGAGGGCTGATTTGTCTGTGAAGAAGGTGCTGGCTGAAGAGTCTTCACCCTCATCAACATCATGGAAAGCACCTGTGATTGGTGCTCATGTGCAACCTGGACGACTTGCAGCTGAAGCAGATAATTGGATGGCGTTCTGCATTTAAGTCATGTGTGATTCAAGCAGAACTGCCGGGAACACGACCTTGTGACGTTCGTTTGTGAGACGCTGAGGACCGCGCCTGGGTTTTAACACATCGAGCCCGTGAAGCAGGGAGGGGTGAGGACACATGCTGTCAGCACACACGAAAGGTAATTGTTTGAGTAATTGTTGATAGTAACTTGGTGTTTTGTTACACAGTATACTGGAATTGTGAAGAGAATTGCGCAGTTTGCTTCTCACTGCTGTGGCGTGAAGGATAAGTGATCCTCCACTTGTTGTGAGAAGCTGCTCATTTGCATAAAGTAAAAAAGGACACTGACCTGAGTGTGTTGCTGACAGCGTGTGTTTATTGGAAGATATAGTTGTATCTGTTGACTTACCTCACCGTCTCTTTGCTTCACAGAGAATCAGTTTGTCGTGTCCACCTGGGGGGTGTTTGGCGGTGGTAGGAAGTCCAGGAGCGCCGGCTTTAATCCTTGCGGGCGCTGGAGAGCGAGCCGCGGATCACTCCACCAGAGGGACGTTGTTTTTATGTTTTTACACTTTTAAGCACAGGTGTATAATAAATAGTTTCTGTTTGGAACCGCTTTCTGGTTATTTTTAGCGCTGGGTCCTGTCTGACGCAGGTCCGCTCCTCAACCCGCGTCGACACATAACAGGAAAGTTACAAACTATACTTTAAAAACCAGTTAAACCCATTTATAAAATCTGTCTTTTTTTTCCTCCTCACAAGTGTATGTCTACACTTAGTAGTGTTAAATATTAAAATCTCTTTTCTCCCGCAAACGAAACAATAAATTTTTACAAATATGCAAAAAGTTGACTTTATTCTCAACAGAACAGTCCAACAAAATGTAGTATCTCAACGGCAACTAAATAAATGAAGCGGTGACAACAAAACAGACAGAGTGACTATAAAGTTTGCATTGGCCTCTCTTCATTGGCTTCCTGTTAATTCTAGAATAGAATTTAAAATTCTTCTTCTTACTTATAAGGTTTTGAATAATCAGGTCCCATCTTATCTTAGGGACCTTGTAGTACCATATCACCCCAATAGAGCGCTTCGCTCTCAGACTGCAGGCTTACTTGTAGTTCCTAGGGTTTGTAAGAGTAGAATGGGAGGCAGAGCCTTCAGCTTTCAGGCTCCTCTCCTGTGGAACCAGCTCCCAATTCAGATCAGGGAGACAGACACCCTCTCTACTTTTAAGATTAGGCTTAAAACTTTCCTTTTTGCTAAAGCTTATAGTTAGGGCTGGATCAGGTGACCCTGAACCATCCCTTAGTTATGCTGCTATAGACGTAGACTGCTGGGGGGTTCCCATGATGCACTGTTTCTTTCTCTTTTTGCTCTGTATGCACCACTCTGCATTTAATCATTAGTGATCGATCTCTGCTCCCCTCCACAGCATGTCTTTTTCCTGGTTCTCTCCCTCAGCCCCAACCAGTCCCAGCAGAAGACTGCCCCTCCCTGAGCCTGGTTCTGCTGGAGGTTTCTTCCTGTTAAAAGGGAGTTTTTCCTTCCCACTGTAGCCAAGTGCTTGCTCACAGGGGGTCGTTTTGACCGTTGGGGTTTTACATAATTATTGTATGGCCTTGCCTTACAATATAAAGCGCCTTGGGGCAACTGTTTGTTGTGATTTGGCGCTATATAAAAAAATTGATTTGATTGAAAGTGCAGGAACAAACGCTGACTGATTCATGACTTCATAATATCACAAGTAGTGCAAATGTCCAACACCAAATTCAGAATTAACACCAAATTAAAAGTGAGAACAGTCTGTGAGGGCTGCACTGTTAAAAACACATCAACAAACCAGTTTTGTACTTTCTAGAAGCACAAACAGCACAGGTATGCAAGAGTATTTACATATTAGTGATACTGAAACATTTAATACTGCACAGTGCAGCTGTGTGTTAACGGTATCAGCTGGAAAAATAACCAACAGTTAGTAAACAGAAAATGTAAAATTGGAAGAATGTTAACTGTGGTGTTTTTCTTACTAAAAATAAAGTATTAATTCATGTGTAGCCCTCAGAGCTGTTATCATCATAAACACACAAAATGATAAAGCAGCAGCACAGACTGAAAAATGATCAACTGAGCTAATGAACCAGTTAAAGGATGTGATCCCTTCAACACAATACAAAGAATAATTATATAAAGACTTCTCATCGCCCTTCCTCTGCCCCGAAAGCTTCAAACCTAATTACAACTTTTAACTTCAATTCTTCGGTGAGCAACATGAAAAAAATAAAACTTTACACATCATAGAAGTGAAGCATCAAATTGTCACGTTAAACACATTGGATATAACCGTCATCCAGTCGGAGTCTTACTAGCCAGCAAATTAGCAAATCAGTGCAGCTTCTCAAAATCATACAGCTCAGAACACAGAAGAACTCTGCTGCTCATTATTACAGCTGGACTGTTGTTTCACTACGGATGGTGCAGAATGATAAGACGATTAAATGCACATTTCAAATTAGAGTTAAACCTGCTGCATGGCTGGAAACCGAGCTGACATGTACTTGAAAAATTTGAAATACTCAGAAGGAATGCAGTTTTGTTATAAAGTCCAACCCTTAAATGTACAACATCCCACCCAGAATTAAACACCAAAACACATCAGACAGCAGCAGCTCACATCTGCAATTTATTACTACACTGGCAGGTGTGCGTTCTATATATAAAGATGTACTTTAAAGCCACAGTCTGTAGGATTTAGTGTCATTTGAGGTCGCAGACTGCATTATGCTGTCACCACTCACAATTTTGTTTCCCTTTGCATTTTCACTTCTTTGGCAACAGGGATTCATGGTCACTTGCCTTCACTTGTGATAAGTAAGATATATGATCCTATTTCTCAAAAGTGAGTTTCCCTAACTTGTTAGCCTGCGCTAGCAGCCAGCAGACAATGTAAAGCAGAGCAACCACTGATTCCTGTTCTTTTTCTTCAGTGTTTTTGTTGCAGAGTAACTACGTCCCTTTTAAACTACTGTATTAACATGGCAATGCAACAACTACAGCAACAATACTGGGCATCTGGAAAGTTTTCACAGCACTCAACTTTGTCCACATTTTGTTATGTTACAGCCTTATTCCAAAATGGATGAAATTTATTTTGTTCCTCCAACGTCTACACACAATACCCCATAATGACAATGTGAAAAAGCATTTTTGAGATGTTTGCAAATTTATTTAAAAAAAAAACTGAGAAATCACATGTACATAGTATTCACAGTCTTTACCATGAAGCTCAAAATTGAGCTCAGGTGCATCCTGTTTCCACCGTTCAGCCTTGAGATGTTTCTACAGCTTGGGCTTCCACCTGGGTAAATTCAGTTGGTTGGACATGATTTGGAAAGACACACACCTGTCTACATATAAGGTCCCACAGTTGACAGTGCATGTCAGAGCACAAACCAAGCATGAAGTCAAAGAAATTGTCTGCAGACCTCAGAGACAGGATTGTCTCGAGACACAAATCTGGGGAAGGATACAGAAACATTTTACTGCTTTGAGTGTCATCCATCATCTGTAAATGGAAGAAGTTCAGATCCACCAGGACTCTTCCAAGAGCTGGCTGCCTGTCTAAACTAAGCGATCAGGGGAGATGGGTCTCAGGCAAGCAGGCAGGGTGTCAGGCAGGTGACCAAGAACCTGATGGTCACTCTGTCAGTGCTCCAGCATTCCTCTGTGGAGAGAGGAGAACCTTCCAGAAATCCACCAATCAGCCCCTATATGGTAGAGTGACCAGATGGAAGCCACTGCTTAATTAAAGGCACATGGCAGCCCACCTGGAGTTTATCAAAAGGCAGCTGAAGGACTCTCAGACCATAAAAAACAAAATTCTCTGGTCTTATGAGACAAAGAATGAACTCTTTGGTGTGATTGCCAGGTGTCATGTTTGGAGGAAACCAAGGTACCATCCCTACAGTGAAGCGTGGTGGTGGCAGCATCATGCTGTGGGGATGTTTTTCAGCAGCAGGAACTGGGAGACTAGTCAGGATGGGGGAATGAATGCAGCAATATACAGAGACATCCTGGATGAAAACCTGCTCCAGAGCGCTCTTGACCTCAGACTGGGGCGACGGTTCATCTTTCAGCAGGACAATGACCCTAAACACACAGCCAAGATATCAAAGGAGTGACTTCAGGACAACTCTGTGAATGTCCTTGAGTGGCCCAGCCAGAGCCCAGACCTGAATCTGATTGATCATTTCTGGAGAGATCTGAAAATGGCTGTGCACCGACGCTCCCCAACCAGCCTGATGGAGCTTGAGAGGTGTTGTAAAGGGAAATGGACAAAACTGCCCAAATATAGGTGCACCAAGCTTGTGGCATACTATTCAAGAAGACTTGAGGCTGTAATTGCTGCCAAAGGTGCATCAACAAAGTACTGAGCAAAGGGTGTGAATACTTATGCACATGTGATTTCTTAGTTTTGTAATAAATTTGCACATATTTAAAAACAAAAATGTTTTCATGTTGTCAATATAGGGTGTTCTGAGTAGAATTTTGAGGGGAAAAATTAATGTAGTGGCCAAACGGTTGGTGTGGTTGATTTCAGTGTTGAAGGTTCCCAGTTCAAACTCCACCCCACCACATTTCTCCATGTAATGTGGAGTTGCGTCAGGAAGGGCATCCGGAGTAAAACTTGTTTAAAATTAACATGCAGATGGACTTGAATCTGCTGTGGCGACCCCAAGTGAAAACAAGGGAGCAGCCGAAGGGACTTATTTTAGTACATTTTGGAATAAGGCTGTAACAGAACAAAATGTGAAGTGCTGTGAATACTTTCCGGATGCACCCTAACAATGCAATGGTGGCCTCCATGAGGGAACCTGTTTCCATGTTGATATGAAGGGCTAGCTCTTGAAAACACAGATTTTTTGTGGCAGGTAATTAATTATACACTAATTAACAGATTGTTATGAATGCTAGGTTACATTTCTGCTAACAAACACCCATAAAACCTACACTGTAGCTTTAAATACAAGCTGACAGTTTGAAAATTGAATAGTCTTTTTATTTTCTAGCATAACTGCAAAATAACCGAAGTGCACATCTTGGGCCGCGCGGTGCATTATGGGTACGCTAAATTTTTCGGCTACCAATCCATATGCTATAACGGAGGAAAGCAGCGAGGAGTGCTATGATTTGGATCATGTCAACCGCTGGAAAGTTGACGATTTAAAGCGTTTTTGTAAGCTCCGCGGATTGCCTGTTACAAACCAGGACTACGTACGGCAGTGGACACAAACGGAAAGAAGAGCTTGCTGTGCTTGCGTATGCTTGCGTATGCTGCATCGTTACAGAACAAAGGAGGAAGAGAGAGCCGCTGCTGAAAATGGCCGGTCCTTGTTGATAGTTGGAGACAAACAAATTTCTGACCCCTTGAAGGCAACTGACAGATGGTTAGACGAAGTCTAGAGTCTGAAACTGTGGATACTGCAAAATATTTGCTAAGCAGGGATGAGAAATCGCGACTCCGCTGGCTTAGGAGGTGAGAGACCACCACAAGGAAGGTGGGTCTCACATATAACCTCTTTGGTGTCACGTTTGTTTTGATAAGTTGACAGACATACGATATGTGCACGCATGCAGTTTGTTTATATAACATATCAATATTACGCGGCACGTCATTCATGGCGCGACATTACAGTCATAAGCCGATGCACAAAAACGGCGTCATCGGCCACATTATAATTCGGCACAGTTTCAGGATATTGACAAAATAAATGTGTGCAAGAAACTTACAATTTTAGTCCGTCTTTTACATCCGTCTGGATCTTTCTTTTCTGTGGGGAAATTGTGTAGAATTAACGGAGGTTTACAACCACATTTCTTCTTCTTTCTGTCTTTGGGTGGACTCGGTGGAGCCTTGCAATCGTGTGTTTTCAGCCAACTTTCAAGCCTATAAATTCTGTTCAAGCATTTGAAAACAGCACAATGCACACCTGTCATTATTGTATGTGTCGCTTAAGGCTTAAAGCCTTAACTTTCACAGTCTGCTAATGCAACTGTATACCAAATTCAATGGGAGCGGTGCGAGTTTGGTAGCTGGAATTTTTGCCCCCATTTGACCCACGCATGCACAGATGCGTTGCGCACTTCACTTATTAAAGAATTTATTTATTTATAAACATTTCTACCTAACTGGACTCTCAGCATTCAGTCACCTGACATCAAAGCCCATTTTCTAACCCAAATGTTCTTCTGTAGCAAATATTTGGACATATGTTTGTTTATTGCTTACCCCCCCTTAGTTTAATGTGACTCCTTCCTTCTCATGTCAGAAAAAAGTTGCTTTTCTTAGGCAATGCAATCAGAATTACTCTACATCGTAAAGAACTCTGGATTTGTGTGTAGTGGCTCCCTCACACAATCTGTTCAGTGGAGGAGATTTAACTTTCAATTCTTGCTGACTAATGGAAGCTGTTAATTTGGAAACTAGTGATAAAAACAGGAAAAACAGCCAATGCTTTGACTTTAGAGGACGGACAAAAATACAATATACAAGTGTTACAAAAGCTATAGTCAAAATTTAAAAAGTATGCAAGTGTATACACACAGTGTTAAAGTAGGAATATTTAACAAAATAGCTCATACAAAACTTCAGAACAAGGAACTAAATTTAACCCCTTAACGCCTGAATGTATATAGCTGTATATAAAAAAATGTTTTGTGTGTGTTTTTGCCTTTATGTAGATGGTAAATAATGTTGAGATTATTAATTTTACTTTTGCACAAAAACTAGATAGTAATATTGGGTATTCTGGTAATGGCTTTATGTTATAATGTTATAATAATAATGATGGTATGTTGCAAATTTGCAACAACGGGCATACAGGTCAATTTGGTAAGTTGCATATTTGAGTCAGAGATTGTAGCATATATGCGACGATGGGCGTTAAGGGTTAAAGCACTTAAACTTTTTTGCATGAACAGCACTAGAATTAGTGAACTATGTGTAGTTTGCTTAGAGATAATGATGTCTAAAAACTTAAGATACTTGGATCAGAGTAACAACTTTAAAGGTGTAGTCCCTTTTGATTTCTTTTTTAAAGTCATGAAAAAGGATTTTCTTCAGCACCACCACAATTTAATTTCTTAGCATTCAAAAAAAAAAAAAGATCAATCTCATATCTCCAATATGACCAACATTTGTCTTGTCTAGAAACAATTTTTGACTTTGACCCACATGGGTTCAAAAACTGCAACAAGATGACATTCAAGGTTTAAATGGCACTGCTGTGCTTCGTATGCTAATGTTAGCATCATGGAGCTGAAGAAACAGAAAGAAAGCAACAGACACAGCAAACAAACGTAGTCCACCGTACTTCCCACTGGGAATAAAATTAGGTAAAATCTACAGAACTGTCACATGAAAGTTTTGCTGGCTCTCTGATGGACAGCTAAAACAAGACGAACTCCCTTATCAGGTGTTAACAGTAACATTAGAGTTACAACATTTTTACTTGGTTTGCAAAAATTAGTCACATGACAGATGTTTTATCACTGCTTCAGCTGATGAATTTTTCCTTGTCTTCAGTTGGAATTTCCAAGTTCTCAGTTTTCAATGAATGCAGCATGAGATTGGAACCTTGCATATTAGCCATGGAGTCCTCCCCCCCAAATAATTAGGTTTACAGCTGGAAAATTAGCTGAAATTGTGTGAGGAGGATATACAACAAAAACAATGATACTTTATAATAAGTAGAATTCAACACAAAGCGACTTTTGTCAATTTTGTGAAAAATGGAAAGGGACTACACCATAAAAAAAAAAATGACACTTGATTCTTCATAAAATTTAATTTTGCTTCAAAAATGAAAAAAAAAATAAAAATCACAAACTGTGTGTGTGTGTGAGAGAGAGAGACATGCTCACTGCAGGTTTTACTTAGTAATAAACTAAACTCCAACCTGTTATTTTATATAGCATACACTTCCCACAATGCCTTTCTTTCACAGTTCAAATCCAGAGACTGTATACACACTCAAAACTCCACCTGCTAATGGATTCCACAAATAAACCCTCATGTTTTTTCCATTTTAAAATGACTGATGCTAAATAGGTTCATTTAATACAGCGATTATATTATATATTATTATCACTTACTGAGGTGTTGCTGGGCTGATGCATAGATTTACATTTACGCTATCTGTCTAATACCTGCCCGCAGTAACAGGCGGGTATCTCAATACCCAAAGTGATGACGTCATACCATGCGCAACCCAAGAACTGTCTACAGAGGGTAACATGAAAAGGCAAGAAGTGTGTGCGAGTCCCAATATGAATATTCCAGTTGATTTTTATCATGGCTAGTCAGACAATGAACAGCAGCCAAAGCAGCCAGCTTGATGAGGACGCCCTGGCAAATTTGGAGAGCAGCACGGTACCAGCCAACACGACAAAAGTTAAAGTGAGACACTTTTTATGTACGCATTTTCCGGGTGTCGTGCGTTTTGAAATGACATTAAATATTGTTAATGTGTTATGTATCTCAGTAAGTGATAATAATACAAATAACATGCAGTTGTCGTGCGGTATGCATTTTCAGAGGCCCGACGTCCATGCCCAGTCGCCCACATTGACAGATGTTCACCCTCGTCTAACTCAGAAGTATATTGTCATTTTGAAAATGCATACCGCCTTCCAAAAGCATGTTATTGTATTATTATATGTCCTGCAATCAAACACCAGTGGGGCTCCCGCAAACACATTTTATATTATTCTTTATATTATCCTTTGGATAAATGCCTCATAAATACTTGTTTTCTCTATTATGGTGGATAGAGTCAGGCACACGTGTCAGGACAGTGACAAACCTTTGGTAATTTTGCCTCTATACACTAAAATGAAACAACCAAGATGTGCTTGTCGTGAAAACCTTTAGTTTCTTTTCAGTAGGTTTAACAAAAATATTGTATTAACAATTTAGGAATTAGGGCCATTTTCATACACAGTTCCACCATTTCCAAGACCTACAACTAATTGGACAACTTAACATGTTTCTAAATATAAAGATTAAATCATCACTTTTACAGCCACTTTTCTATAGACAAGTCAAGGGTCGTACACACAAACACTTCGAGCCACTGAATACGTCTTGGATTTATGAAGGTGTAGTACTGAATATGTCTGGAGTAGGTAGTTCTCAAATACTGATTGATTGTGTAGAAGAATACTCAATGTGAGGGAACCACCAAGACATCAAAGACAACTCTGGAGCAGTTATAGGCTTCTGTGACTGGAGACATGGGGTGTGATGGTTAATGTGCTATTTTTATTAATCTCCTTGAAATAAAGCTAAAACTCTACACTACAAGCACATCTTGATTGTTCCATTTTATCACCACTGTGATGGTGCGGCCTCACTGTCCAGATACTTACGGGCCTAGCAGACATGGGGCCAAATACAAAAGTATTTGTATTTGAAAATACTTAAATACATTTTTCTGAGTATTTATATTTTACTGATTTTGAATTCAAAGTATTTGTATTTCAAAAACATCGCCGATCCCAAGTATTTCCAAATACTTTTCAAACTTGGGAATCTCTGTGACACCGTGTTGAATATAGACTGTGATAGTTTGATTATTGCCTGTGATATTATAATAGTGAATTTGTGATAAAAACATTCAATCCTTTACTTATCAATAGTATTTGATCATGCTGTTTTCACAATAAATTGTCACCGGTTTATCAGTTTTTGTGTTGATTTGTTGTTTATAGTTCATAGTATTTGTATTTGAAATACTCAAAATATAAAGTATTTGTATTTGAAAAAGTATAAAGTATTTGTATTTGGAATTCAAAAATCTAAAGTATTTGTATTTAAATACAATGCAAAGTATTTGACCCCATATCTGGGACCTTGTCGGATGTACTTTAGCCTGCATGAGCCATTTGTACAAGTGGAAGATCTAGGTTTAAGTTTCAAATGCATCAAACAGAAGGTCCCTTCAACAAGACAAGTGTGAACTTTGTGGAAAAAGGAACAATCATTTAACAGCAGCATATAAAATGGTGCCATCACAAAGCACAAAGCACTTCATCTGGACTTCTGTGTGACTCATGGTTCTTACAGACACGACAGTGGTCCTATTTGACAGCTTTTACAATGTCAAACGTCGGTGTAAGAAACAAGAGGTGGGTGTCACCAGATCACCTGAACGTGTGGATCAAACTGTTCAATTTTCAAATCTGAAAAGTAAAAGAACAGCGGGAAGACGTGGAAGCGTCCTGACATCACCGGACTGATTTGTGTCAAAAAGCTTTGTGCTCACTGCTCAGTTATTTGTATGTTAGGGCTTTGTCACATCTTGACAAATTAGCCAGAATATGCAGACCGTAGCACAAACGCTGGCATATGTCTAATAAATTATGCAGTTGTCACACCATGAGTTAGCCAGCTTATGCCAACAGCCCCATTTCCACCGAGTGGTTTGGGTTGGTACTGCAGGGTATGATACCTGTCAGAACAGTTAAGTTTGGCTTGGTTTGTGTTTCCACCGCTGGCAGAACCCTTTTGTTTGGCAGGTGGAACACTTAAATACTGTCGAGTAAAGCATCGAGCACGCGTATGCTGTCGCACGGCCTCTCTTCTCCACACGGAGGCAAAACAAAGTAATTTAACATAATTTTATTTTTATCTTGGTGGATCATGGGATTAATTTTCATCACATGCAGAATGCTGAAGAATCAACTGAGGGCTGTGATAAATGCTGACCGTGAATGAATGAAGAGCTGTGACTCTTTCAACTTTTAAGAGCTGACGTCCTCTGGTTCAGGGTGAGAAATGCACAAACCACAGAGGAACTTCTTTAAAAACGCTATGTTTCTTCAGCCACGACAAGGAATTAAAGTATTTTCATATGTCGTTTTCCACAATCAGGACACTAAGTTTTCATCAGGCTGTGATGATGAATCCGACTGAAAATAACAGGTAAGATTAAAACTTTCTATTTACTCCGTATGTGAATGGTTTTAATATTTGAAATGGTCTGACTGCATGAGGACTGCAGCTTTCAGCCAATCAATGGACGTATTTTGACCTATGAGTAACTTACAAGAAACCTGCGTGAGCAATCGCATAACTTGCCTACAACTTACGTCCCGCATATGCAGAACGTATGAGACATATGCTGGCATACGCTGAAAATATTACTCATGGCCAAAATTCTTCCAGGTACTCAGCATATTACGACGTATATCAGCGTGCTTCAATGTGCTCTTAACTTATACAAAACTTACCCATAACTTATTAGACGTACACCAGCGTTTTTAATACGGTCAGCATATGCTGGCTAAATCAGCTTGGTGTGATAGGGGTGTTCATGCAAAACAGCACACCCTGATCTGACATAAATGAAAGAGGGTGGGGGAGGGGGGAATCACCAGCTTGTGTATTTTAAACATTATGTACAAAGTATTGGTTAAAGAGGTAACAAAGCGTTTTCTTTACAAACATTTTCCTGTAAAAATGAGCATGTAAGATTTGGTACAACGAACCGTCAAGGAGCAGAATCAGAACTGGCATTAATAGAATCCAAGCAGTACCAAACCCTAGTTAGACATAGAAAACACTTGTGTGTGTGCTGTCTGGAGTTCAGTCTTGCAGGCTGCCTGCACGTCACTGGTCTCGAGCTTCATACAGCAGTTTGGCTGCCTGAAGGAAGCAGAAAGCAGAAGAAGATCTTAGCTGGAGGTCAGAGTAACATAGACACCAAAGTGTGGACCTGAGTGGGAAAATGGGACCGAGCTTGGCTGTGAAAGCTGCACACCCACAGGAAAAATCTGTCAAAATATTAAGTTTTCCAACTTTCTTGCTTGCCACAGAATTAACAAAAGGCAGACTGTTGATTCATTCTTTGTGAAAGATGCACTGTCCTCTATGTGGTAATTATGGTAACTTGAATCAGATGTCAGAGACCAACAGCTATGTGACACAAATTCAGTCAGTCTTTCACTGAATTTCAGGGTGAAACAGTGAAAAACACTGTTGACAGAGTAGTGCAGAAAAAGAAACTAAAAATTATGCATACTTACATCATCTTCCATTTTTTTTAAATTCTGTAAATGATCAAACTTCATTTACATTTTTTTTTTACTATTATGGTTTACAATATTAGAACTGTGTTATACTGCACAAAATACCTTTTTTTTTTCAAGTTCTCTCTACTTCTAGCCATGAATGTGCTGTTTTTATAGAGGTGCAGGACTTGCAGGTGCAGTGAAAAGTGAGTATACATGTGAGTATAAATGTGATAGGACCAAAACCCGCCCAGGAACTGTTTATGCTCAGAGGGGTAATAATAACCCACCTTACATTTATCATTTTATATTCATTTTGACCAGTTTTGCATAAATGAACCCTCTGGTTCCGACGCCATTATATATGACGGCTAAGACCAAGCTTTACTAAATTATAAATAACTTTTGAATGAGATAGAAACCTCCATTTTTTTTTTTTTTTGCTGAAAAGTTGACTCCGCAGACTTTCGAGCCAGCCATCGGCCATCTTTGTAGCTGTGTGATGACGTGCGCAATGTGAGTGTCCAATCGGAATTGGTTCACCATCACATGGTTTTCCAAAATCCAATCGTAGGGCAGATTTACCTCACATGAAAAGCCAAAGATCGTTTTCAGGAGTGATATGTTACTAGTTGGCCCGTTTGAATAGCCCCCTGGGTGCTCCAATGAGTACATACTATTAGTACATATTCAACGTGCCCTGCACCATTACGCACAGCAATCAGTGAAAGCAGGAGCACACGGAGAGCCTCTGATGACAATCTCACGTGCTCAAACAAAGAGTGTGTAGCTATCAGGATTGCTCCACTAGTTTGCATGTGGATGTTACTGGATAACTCTGTTGCTTTCTCGGCTTAAAGCACTGTTTACCATATCAATGGACAACAAAACGCATAGACCATTTTGTATATATTGTTCAAAATGTGCATTTGTGTTTATTGTTTGAACCTTTTTGCTGTGCAGTCTTTCACACAAGACCTCAAATTACCTTTATAAAGTGTCAAAACAGTTGTTTATTATAGTTTGCTGTGTGTTTTGAATAAATGTGTGTGGAAAATTATTTTTCGCTTTATTTTTTCCTTGCCTATTTTTGATTGTAAACCTTTATTACACTTATAAAACACAACAAAAACATATATATTCTGAAAGCACAGGTTGTCCTGAAAAAAGGAGACATAAAACTTGATTGTGGGATGCAGTGAGAGCTGTTAACATAATAAAACATTTATGCCAGGTGAGTGAACTGTCCAAAAAATGCCCTTGGACCCCAGAGGGTTAAAGCACTTAAAATACACAGTCAAAAAATGTGTTGGAGCCTCAAAGCTGCATCTGAATCCTGTGACTCTTGAAGCTCTTGGTCACAGAACTAATGAATAAAGCTGCTGCTGATGAGCTGCAACAGCTGCCTGCCATCTGTATGTACAGATGGCGTACAAAGACCATGAACAGCTGTGTTGGTTAAACCTTTACATCTAACCCTCTGACCTTACCTTCACAGCACATTTGGACCTGTTGGCCCAGATGTGGATTTTAGACTGTCATTATGAAAGAGAAGAACTGTAGAAACATTGACAGAACAGCTTTTTGCAAACAAGACAAATGTTTGAAACTTTCTCTGACACCAGTAAAGCTAATTTTATGCATGTCCCACTGGAAGAAATGGACAGACTGGCCCCATTTACATGACCATAATAATCAGGTAACTGTTAGTAATCAGATAACCACAATAATCTGATCTCTCACATTTGTATGCACTTCAGTAATTCGATAATTGGGTTTACATGATTTTAATTCATTAGTTGGAGTTCTTTGGAAGTGGAGAAAGAAGAAAGGTCAGCTCCTGAAGGAAAAGTATAGACTGAAAAAAGCGCACACACTCTCTCTCTCTTCCTCTGTCTCGCTCAGTGAGTTTTTTTTTTTTTTTTTTTTTTGAGTTGACGTCCTCACGCCCAAAATATGATGTCATGGTTTTAGGAAACTCCGCTCAACTTTAATATATTTGTCTATTGAGGAAATTACACTGAATGAAAGAAAGAGCAACAATTTCACATTTCGATAACGCACTTGCATGTCAGTTTATTTCACTGCCTTTCCTTCGCACACACAGACATTATAGGGAGGCTCAGCCCCGCTCGTTAACCCCCCAGGAATCCTGACAGGAAACTGCCAGGATTCCTGTCAGGAAGCAGTTTAATCATATGCATGGCAGGAACAGACAGACAATCACCCATCATCCATGAAGGGGTCCTGACAGGAAGGCATCAATATGCACGTCTAGGCTTGTTACATGTAAAGGTGCACTGACACGAGCATGCCTGAGACTCACGCAATTCTTTGTTCTACCGGCTGCCACGTGTTCTGCGTTGGATGCTGCATATATAACTATTTCGTGGCGGATTAATCTTTTTTCTACAAATTGGCCACTGAAAACGGCTCTAATCACTTCCTGAATCACAGAAGAGGCTGTAGCCATTCGCGCACGCCTAACAAGCTGCAGAAAGCATTTTGAGCCATCTAAAAAGGTAATTATTTGTCTTGTTTACATTGTCATGGCTTGATAAAACAGTTGCATGTTCTTTCCTTCTTGTCTGCAGCTGTTAAAGTGTGTTCATAACAGATTTAACTTCTTGTTATAATCCTTCAGATGAGTTGCGCTCTGATACAATCCGCTCACGTCACCACTCGCTCTGTTCACTCCACTTGACGAGCTGCACGTAGTGTTGGAGATCAGATCACGTCACGTAGCACGAAATTTGTGCGTGAAAGATTTTTTGAACATTTCAAAATTCTCTGTGCGCAATAGCACGCACCGGCACCCCTTTGGTGTCCTGTTTGCACCCCTTAAAGACAAGTTTACTCTCCAGCACGACACACGTCATGATGTGTTGTGAAGCAAAGGCATGCTCCTGTCAGTGCACCTTAAGGCAGGGAACACACCGTTACCCGAAGAACAGGAAACACACTGTAACTACAGGTGACAATCTCCCCATTGTGTGTTGCGTGTCAGCCACACTACAAACTGCATCGACTGACAAGAAATTTGCTCTTTAGAATGCTGAAACAACACACACGGCCGTTCAAGAATGTGTGGGTGCCCTGTCAAATTTTTTGGACACTCAGTGAACTCTCTGAACTTTGTGATCTGATGAAGGATGTTACGAAACCCGGCGAAAATGCAGGTGGTACTGCCGAACCTCTGGAAATGTGAAGGACAACTGCTTTAACACATGCGCATATGTAAAACAAAATAAATCTGATTAATGGTACACATGTAGCAAAGAAATTGGAGTATTGGGAAAAAAATCCAGGTGCGTTAAACAAATTTCTCATAACCAGAGAACAGCTGTTATCGGATAAAACATGAGATTTTGCTGTTTACATGACCACTTAATAATCAGGTAACAGGCAATAACCAGATAGCAACGGGATTTTTATGCGCATGTAAAGGGGGCCAATGTTAGGAGTGGAGTTCTCATAATTCTCCCACATCGAATAGTTAACTAAATAAATAAATAAAAACCCTCTGCAGTACATCAGTTATTGGTGTTTGGACCTCTATTACAACATATTGTAAATTCTATGATGCCTCTAGACTGATAAAAAGCAGGCCAACTGTAATTTTACGTCAGCACAACGTTAAGGCAAACACTACATTTTTATGTTTGTGCACCTTGTGCATTGCAGCCAACCATAAAGAGGCCACCTTCTTGTCATCTACTGCCTCCATGCGGAGCTGCTGTGCATCCTGGGAGCCCATTGGTTTATAGTGAAGCAGCATTCCACTGGCTCGTGCTGTCCCTCCTGCACACAGACACATACACAATTCCTCAGTAAAATACTGACGGCAAATATGATTTCTGGACTAAAGGCCACAGGATGACCATTTCCATCTATTTTAGTATTTCATTATTACTAGACTTCAGGTTAAAGTGGATGAAATGGTTTTGTACTTACTTTACTATGACTTAAATGGTAATGCAATTTACTTTTTACACTGTATATGTAATGTGACAAAGTTGGATGTGTTATTCAGTCCTCAAAGTTGCATCAGTGAACATTTAGTCTTTCTTTCATCTCTGTAGGTCACTTAGTTCAAATAAAACTAATGGACGGTCAACATCCATGTGCAGCAATGAAAAACCAGAAAACAAAACGTAACTACATGTATAGAGAACTGGTTCTTACATGAGATCAGTGAACATTTCTGTCTCAGTACTCAAGTGTTGTGCTTTGATGCTTAAGGCCCATTTTTTTCCAGGTCCTGGCCTTGGAGGTGTTGGTGACTTGGTCATCTCAAGGAAATTCAAGGCATTTTAAATTCAGCATTTTTAAATGCAATTTATGTCTAAAGCAACCTACATAATACAGATTACTACTTTTCACTCCTAAAATACTGCTGCACTTGAAGTTACTTCTATAATATAATACACCACAGTTTGTATACAAAGTCCATGTTTTTGTGTGTGTGTGAACATCCATCTTTATATGAACCACTTTATTTTTTTCCTAATTTATGTCTTGGCTTGGAGGATTTTGGCCGATAACACTGTCAACACAACTGCACATTTTTAACAATATTCAAGAGAACCACTTAGAACCTATAAAAGGCATGCACAAAAACACACCACCATACAAATAAAGTACATTCACAGATTAAAAATCAATGAGAAAAACACAAACACTGTTGGCAATGTCATTCCAAACATGATGAACAATGAACGCAAGAAATCTTAAAACCACTGTAACACGAGAAGCCTGGGGCCCAAGTGTGTTTTTAATTCATCCTTGAAACAGATAAGATACGGCATATTGTATTTAGAGTGAGAAAGCACATACAAACATGCACACAAAGACTTAAGACAGTCAATCCCAAAAGCATCTCAATAGCAGTGTTATCTACTGCTTCGACTGGAGAAACAAGAACCTTTACCAAGGTGCTGATTCACTTATGTGTCCTTATGTTATTATGTCAGTGAAGAATCATGTTATCAGCTTTCACAGCTGATTTTGCCTTTTTTTTTTTTAAACTGCAGAGATTTTATTTACCACACTAGTCCTGTTTCTCCCATGTGCTGCTACAAAAATGATCCACATTTGCACCATATATGCAAAATGAAGCAGATTAGTGTCTTTAGACCCTCGCCCTATCAGTTTCTTACATTTTGTGTGTGTGTGTGAGACACAAAGGTTTGTGTTCCGTATAATGAGTCGTTTCAGTAGGATGCACATTTTGTGCCAACCCCAACCAGAATCAGGTGATCCAGATCACTTCATGCAGACATTACTGAGGTTATGTGCTCCAATTTAATTTTCAGATTTAGACACGTCATCGAACACACAAGCCATGATTTTGTAAACAGAGGCATCCCTCTTGCAGAAGCAAAACACAATGAAGTCTGAAATTTTTCAGTTTCATCCCCATCGGGGGGTGAGAGTGTTATAATCCCTGTAATCACAGAAATGATTACAGTTTGGGCGCCAGCATCCAAGCAAAATGTAACTTGTGCACATTCTGACAGCAGAATTAACAGACACAGCACAGCAAAATGAACAGTTTGGGCTCCAGAGAGGCGCTTATACATGACCACAAACAACCAGCATTGAAGATAACTGATGGATGTGGATGAAACACTTATCAGTAACCTGTAGCAGTTTGGCAATTCCAAAAATCTTGAAATTAAGTTCAGCTTTGCAACAAAGAGCCAGAGAAGAGTTGTGCTGGTGGAAAGCTACCGTGAGCTGCAATCTTCTCCTAAAATTAAAAGGAACACTAGACTTTGTCCTAAGCAACACTAAATCTGAATTACAAATAACAATGTCAACAAGAAGACACTCAGAGCACACAGCTCCACCAAGGCCACATACGTTCCCCATCAAATTCCTAACCATTTATACGTCTATCACATTTATCTGTCTGCTCACCAAATTTCATCAACACCCTTTCTCAAATTTTTAAGTTAAATGTTGCATTGTGCTAAACATTCAGGATCATTTACTTTCTGGAAAATTATGAATTTCATTGAAACGTGTTCACTATGCTTTGAATTATCCTGCTAACAGACAAATAAACAAATGTGGGAAAACCATTACATATTTGGCAAAGGCAATTACCCCCCCATCCCCCCCCCCCCCCCCAAAAAAAAAACAACAACAGTGAAGATGTTACCCCTGAGTCCATGATTTCATAAATACTGGTAGCTCATGAAGATATTTTTAAATTTAATAAATACAATTTCAAGTGACCATGACCTTTAAACCCAAAATCAATAGGCCTCTTGGAAATGGGTTACATAATGTACTGCTGATGCCAAGACTGTCAACAATCGCTTAAGAACAGCAAAACGTGTCGCGCTCACAAGCAAATTTTAGATTTTTTTCCAAAGTGACCTTCAGCCAGGCACACACCTATCCTGAAACCTTCAATTTGACTGGCCTTCCAGTTTTACAGCAAATGTGTGAAAACTGAAGGAAACTAACTCCAGCTTGGATGAAACTGCACTGTGACAATAACATAGTACAATGTTTATGTTCTATTGGTCTGTGAGAAACTTTTGGGATATCTTGAGTCTTCAACATAGAGCACACAGCAGTCATTTTAATTTTAGATCACATTACAGATTCACATTCAAACTCAAGGAAAACAACATGCAGAGAGAGAAAAAGACAGGCTGAGGCTACGTAGAGTTCAGCAGCTCTAACCTTCAGAAATATAATGACTGTCCAGCAGACTGGTGTAAGTGTGAATGTCATTCTCTGAGCCGGGCCACCACAGTCAAAGCAGCAGAGGGAGAGAGCGTGAATGTTTTTTGAAGAAAAAATACACAAAGTGTTAGTCAAGAATTGTCTCAAGAACAAAACAAGAAAGAGAAAAGAATTTACAGTGGACGAGGAGCAGAACATGTCCTAGATAACAATGTAAAAGCTTTCAGCAGTAAAACCAAACAGTTAACGTCACAAAACAAACAATGATGTGCTAAAATATTAATCCCACCACGTGGCCTTCGTATGACTGCATTAGCTCAGTCCCGGCTGGGACTAACCAGCAGTACTGTTCTGAATGCCCCATGGGATATCCTTCTCAGAAATACCCATCAAAGGTTCTATCACTTTAAGCAAATAAACAGGTCCTGCCTAGCTCTGCAACTGTCATTGTTTCTAGCCCAGCACTGTCTCACCTCCCGGACTCGTCCCATCTGTCAGGATTTGCATGCTGGAGATCCGAGATAACTCCACCTCAAAGTGGCTTTCACCATCCAGGAAGAGATACCTGATGTGTGCGTCACAAAAACACTGATTATTCTTCTACCCACACAACGACGAAGCAATCACACAGACAACATGCGTGCAGGGTTAACTGAGGCAAAATTAGAGTTAGAGCTGGCTGAACCCTGATCACTTCGATCCACAGCGCCAGTGTGGTTCTGTGCAGAAACAGATGTGTTCCATTTTGGTCAACAACCTACTACATCATTCAAACCACCAACTGGAAAATATCTGCATATCAACAAACTGTAGGGGTCATATTATACAACTTCTAAAACTGTTATCATAGGTCACCAGCCATCTTAAAAGTGCATAGTAAAGTTTGCCTGAACAAGTGCCTTAAAGACAACAAAGAGATGGGGACTTTCATTGGCAGGGGGTCTGGGGGCTCCTGATGGACCCCTGCAAACTTTGGGTTTTTGATGTCCAGGGATGCATTCTGGACTTTGTTGTGATTTGGTGCTATTTCAATGAAATGAAATTGAAATTCAGCAGCTGGAGCATGTGTAACCACATCACGCAACTGCTGTGGAAAAAAATCCCATGGGATTTGAACCTGCAATTTACAAAAGCTCTGATTGCCAGCCAGAAACTTTACCACTGCGCGACCTTCGCTGGCCTGTAACTGGTGCAGAAAAATGCCTGAAATCAACAAGGACATGGACGAGGTGTGCTCTGTACGGCCGCTGCAGCCCAGCGCAAAGGTGAAAAGATGTTTGACATATTTCCACATGAGGACAGCAGGCAGAGACACACTCCTCATGGAGGAATGTTGTTAAGTTCATGTCCTTCACAACACAGTACGTGTTATCTTGCTGGGACATCCAGGAGCAGAGATCACAACAGCAGCGGCTGTGGGCGGACACGCCCCCCTGTCCATTCAGCACCCAGACCAACATGTCACTCTGCGTTACGTGGTCATTTATTTTCGTTATTTGTTATGTAATTGCGTATGTAGGTATTGTCGTAATTATTTATATACCTGTCCTGGTGGTGGTTTCTGTGTTTTTAATATGTGCACTGCTGACAGGCCCCTCCCCGTGCTGTGTGCGCTCAGACCTGGCTGTCCGGCTCCTATGTGATCAGATCTGTACATGCATATAAGCATTTTATGCAAGTGTGCCACATGTGTTGGGGGACTGGGGGTGGGGAGTGACACACGCGTACTTGTGCGAAACACATGCACCACATGTCTGTTGCTTTTTGCAACGCCACACTCGTGGGAGCACTTAGACAAATTTCACATCCAGCTTGAAAGTGATCGTCTGCTAACTGTTTTCGTGCTAACAGCACGAATGGCCACACATTTTCTAAGTGCCAAACGAGCGGTGTTAGATGTGCGTGCGTCACCTGGAATTTGGCCAACACCTGCCGCGAGAGGGATCGAATGGGCTCTCACAGCGCACACTCTGTTTTTCAGCCACTGGTGAGCGCGAATAGTTGTAGCAACAGGTGTACAAGGCGTTAGAGGCAGCTCCAATTTTACACATATTGCATACGATTCCTGCTTCATGCACAATTTGACCACATTTGTACCATGTGTGAAGGTGCCCTAAAGGACTCATCCACCCTGGTCACTCTCTGTTTGAGCTACTGCCATCAGGCAGATGGTACAGGACCATTAAAGTAAGTGCAAATAGACTGAAAAACTGTTTCTGCTTTCTGCGAGTCTGCAGCTGTTTTTAGTTTAGGACACAGGGATTCACTGCCAGGAGAAAAACAAAACAGAGATGTTATTCTAAAAATCTATTTTTGAACATTTTGAATGTGGTAAATTTTTTTTTATCTTGCGTCCATCCTTAATTTTGCGTCAGGACGGCTTCAGTGCGAAAGCTGCCTTTTGGCAACCCCATTGACAGAAATCTGTCGTAACGACGGAGAACTTTAATCCCTGTGGCTCTCAAAGAACCTATTAGTTTCTGTGCCCGTTACTTAAAGGAGATACTACTTGGCACGCGCCCTAGCAGTGGCTGAAAGGGTATGAGATCAGAGTGCAGCCCAGTTCAGTATGTTTGTGTCACACAGAAAGCAAAAATCCAGATGTGGACTTTCAGGACATCCTGTTCATCAGTGAGGGCTGGAACAACATGTTACAAGGCTAACGTTTGCTTATAAAGAGGGAATCTCTCCATGCAGGTACACATAACTTATAAGACAGCCACTCACTACAAGATGAAGTCATATGAATGCACATTATGGCGCGGTCGTACAGAAACTTGCGCCCTCTAGCAATGTGTGCATAAAGGGCGCAATGGCCCGTTTGGGGTAAGCATCAGCCCTCTGAGGAGTTCATTGTCCCTATCAAAACTGAACAATAACAATGTCTATCACACAGGCTGCCATTTTCCATGTCAATCCCCTGTAAAAGTTTGGCAATTTGGTATTGCACTGATGCTCATCAGGTGCACATAAACAAATCAAACATGGGAAATAATTGTATCTTGTGCGCAGACAGTAGAATTTTTAATAAGTTATTTCTGTCTCACTCCAGCTCTGCTTCGATCACGGATGAGACCACCTCTGAAGTGCTGTGCAGCTCCTGTTTATCCTTCTTTGCGTGGAGAGCAGCACACACAGTAATGTGTGCACTGTGTTCTGCATTTTTTTTAAAATATGCTCCTGTATTATGTTTCTACAGTTCTTTGCTATGTTAACAATGATTGATTGTACCATATTATCATGTACTGAATGGCCAGCTTTAGATTTTATAAACTTGTACCTTCAAATTCTAACAATATTTAACTGTAAACATTATCAATCTTTTTTTTTTTTTTTTTTTAACTTTAACACAACTATGAAGTTGACATTATCACTGCAATCATGTGAATACGCTAAATTTGGAATTTAAAACTGCACAATGCTTACCTGTGGTTGTTGGCGAGACGACACGTCATTGTTTCAGATTTTTCTGATGTTCCTAAAGTGACGGTAAAAGTTCCACCTGGAAACAGAAACGTGCAAGTGTCAAAGGCAAGAACAAAGAACTCAGTTAGTCTTCAAGTGTCTCCAAATTTAAAATATTTGGGAATATTTTGTTTACTGTGTACTATACATTTCAAAAACATGTAAGTATCATGATACGTAATCACCCGTTTTTTTATTTAGTTATGACAAGAGGTGCTTCTTCAAGCACACTATGATGTCTTCAGAGTGGTTTTAATCATCTGAACAAAAAGAGCTATTTATTTTTTCAATGACACAACTTATCAATCAATATGTTTTTTTATGGGATTTTGTGGTTGGTTGATGAAACTGTTTCAGCCAAGATAAATGTGAGAAAAGATGAAAACAAAAAAAGAGGTCCAACTGTTTCAGCGCTGTTAAAGAAAAAAATTACAGCTTCCAACTTTCATCAGATTTACACATTGTTTGCAATCAAGCTTCCGATTGTCCCACTTATCTTTGACAACTTTCAAAATATAAATAAATACATCACTACAGGAAGTAAACGCATGACAACCAATTAGAAACCAGCAGCAGAGCTCTAACAGAGACAAAACCAAAACCTTAGAACTGTGGAGTGCAGTTATTAACAGTAGAGCCCGGCCGATATTATCGGCCGATATAAGCCCTTTCCAAAGAACTCACTATCGGACAAAATTTTGCCAACAGAACGCCGATAATTTCTCATAAACAGAACAGTTACTGAAATAATGTTTGTGTCGACAATGCAAAATGTCCTTGCACCATTTGTCCAGTAGATGGAGCTCTGACTCCATTCAACTGAGAGCTGCTTACACCACTGCTTAAATGTGTTCATCACCGGCCCCCGTAGTTCATTGTCACACTGCACTGATCGGCTGACAAAAGCATACAAGTAAGTTTATAAGGATCTATATCCTTATCCTGAACCTATATCTAAGTTGTAGCAACAAGAGGTACAAGATCAGATGTATTTCACAGCTCTTTTTAAGGATATGTATTTGCTAATTTCACAAAGGTTTAATTCTTGATTGCATTTTTTTAACTTGAAAATTCTTCTCTGTTATAAAGTTAATCAATATGAGGACAAAGCTTCAGTTTTTAGCTCATACCTTTTTTGTTAAGGGTCCAAAAAAGAACATTTTATACATTAAAAAAATTATATATATATATATATATATATATATATATATAAAATATCGGCTGATTTATCGGGTATCGGCAAATCAGCTGATTTATGAATTATCTGCATTTTTTTCCATCCAAATATCGCTATCGGCATCGGCCTCAAAAAATCCATATCGGTAGGGCTCTAATTAACAGCTTAATGGATTCTATGATTAGTAACAACATATATTTATTTATATGTGTTTTTAAATGAATATAGGCACCATTTTATGTGCATGGCATCCATGATGAAGACACTTCAGTATTTTGTTGCCGTATATGATGCTTTAATTACCCTCATAGATCAGCTTCATATGCCAAATTTTCAAAAAAAGGATTTCTCTCAAACAAAGCAATCATCAAAACTGGGTGCAGTACTGAGACTTTACATTATGAATCTTCACATGAAGAGGGTTGTTACCATCTCAACTGTCACAAAACAGACAAATGTGTGTAACTGTTGACGACTGCTTTAAATTTAGATTTGTGGTGAATGACTTGATGCAGTACGTCACAGGCATTCAGCCTGTTTTTCCACTGAAGCACTCCGGGCTGGTTATTGATATTACATTTAGAGGCTGCTGCTGAACACCACAGTGGATTAATAAACGAGGGCAGAAGGGCATGCCAGGTCACTTTTAATAATATTTCAGAATTCCTTGAGTGCTTGGTTCTTGACTTGGCAGTTATGTGAAAGTCATAAACCACATACTGAGGCACCAAATTGTGTGCACATGTTGTTTGACCTCATTATTTCATACTGCATTATAATATGTGATTATTTAATCACAAATATGACTGGATCAGGGCAGCATGGTGGCTTAGTGGTTAGCACTGTTGCCTCACAACAAGAAGTCATGGGAATGATTCCCACCTGTGGCCTTTCTGCGGAGTTTGCATGTTCTCCCCGTGTTTGCGTGGGTTCTCCGGGTGCTGCAGCTTCCTCCCACATCCAAAGACATGCAGGTGAGGCAGACTGGAAACTCTAAATTGTCCGTAGGTGTGTGTGTGTGAGCGTGAATGTGTTTGTTTGTCTACATGTGGCCTTGTCCCAGCAGTCACAGGCTAAAACCCTTAATTAAAGTAAGCGGTTGAAGATGATTGAGTGACTGTATCAGAAATAAATTAAATCCATTTTTCATGGCTGGACAGTTGAGTATTTATTTGCCATTAAAACTGCACAACCACAAATGTCTCTTATTTCCTTTTCTCCTTTTGTCACTATTTGCTTTTCTTTTGGTTGATGTTGTTCAGTATCTGCATTTATATACGTTATCTTTGTATTAAGACAGACACTCCTGTGCAGATGTTAAATATATAAAATTCAATAAAAATTAAAGTATAAAAAGAAATGTTTTTAACTGGAATACCACACTTTTGAATAAAGAGAGGACTTATTGGACTTATTTGAAAATACTCTTAATAATAAGAAGAAAAAAAATTAACAGTGAGTTTATATTTTACAAACGTTTGACTGCGCTACATGCTCTCTTCACATATGATCGTCTGTTTGGTGACTTAAAGAAGCACTGTCCTTACGGTTTGCACTTGTAGCAAGAACACTAATGGGCTCAAACTTGCTGATCACTAAAGCAGTGATAGTGTTATAAATAAATCAATAATGCACCATGTTTTTAAACATTTCATTGCATATATGGCAGTCTGTTCAGTGGCTTGAAGCAGTTTACCTGCAGTTTGTGCCTGTGACAGGCATTAGCTTGTTAATAACATGAGCACCTTCTAAATACATAAATAAATGATGCAGCGATTAAATTCATTTTGCTTCTTGTTGCATGAAGTGGTAAATGCAACTTACATGCATTTTTTTCCTCTCTGAAACAGGCATTCATGGACAAGTGCAACTTATACTCCAGAAAATACTGTCCACATGTCTGTAACGGTGTTTTTGACTTATGTATGACTATAGTGCAATCCAGAAAG
Source organism: Thalassophryne amazonica (assembly GCF_902500255.1). Lineage (NCBI taxonomy): Eukaryota > Metazoa > Chordata > Actinopteri > Batrachoidiformes > Batrachoididae > Thalassophryne > Thalassophryne amazonica. The sequence continues at coordinate 19,399,894 of NC_047121.1, read as the reverse complement.
TATTCACAGCGCTGCACTTTTTGCACATTTTGTTATGTTACAGCCTTATTCCAAAATGGATTAAATTCATTTTTTCCTCAAAATTCTACACACAATAATACTCCATAATGTAAATGTGAAAAAGTTTTGAGATTTTTGCAAATTTATATATAAATATATACGTATATATATATATATATATATATATATATATATATATATATATATATAAAACACAACTAAGAAATCACATGTACATAAGTATTCACAGCTTTTGCCATGAAGCTCAAAATTGAGCTCAGGTGCATCCTGTGTCCACTGATCATCCTTGAGATGGCAGTGGACACAGGATCAAGCTATACCCCAGTTCACTGGTAGGCAGGGTAACTAAAGATTCTTTTGTATTCGCTGTCAAACTGCTCACCTCCCAGCAGCACCTTGATCTGTTTGTCATAAAACTCCATCTCCTTCTGTGAGACCAGACTGCATTCAGCACACTGCCGTACAGGATCCACAAAGCACATGCGAGGCAGCGCCACTTTCTTGCTGCAGCACTTATCGCAGAAACAGCGACCACAGCGCCGACAGTGGTGCTGCAGAGGAAAAGAAATTACCTATGAATACTTGATATTACTCCATTTTTTTCCATCCTGAAATCAGAAAAAAGTTGGTAAAAAAAAAAAGAAAGAAAGAAAATGCAGTGATCCTCACATTTATTTTCAGTTCCATTTCACTGTAGGCAGTGTGAACCCCAGATAATTCATGTTTTGTGGGGTCAAATTCATTTCATTTGTTAATATATATCCATTGCTACATTTAGGCCTGCAACACATTCCAAAAACAAGTTGGGACAGGAGAAAATTATTCTAAATATGAGGATTAAATCTTCACTTTTACAGCCAGTTTTCATGAGGCAATTCAGGGGATGGATATAAGAACACTTCCAAGTCACTGGGCTTCACTGATATCAATCATTAACAAATATAAACAGTATGCTACTCTATGGTAAATCTGTGTCAAGCAGCCAGTTCTCAAAAACTGAGTGATCATATGGGAAGGAGTCAGACACAGGAAGCCACCAAGACAACCAGACAGCTCTGAAGGAGTTATACGCCTCTGTGTCACTTTTCTTCCTGTCAATTTAAAAGCATCACCCACATATGCTTCAGTCAGCTAAAACTATGGTTTCCTAGTGTGGTTGTTTTGCAAAACAAAACTGACCTTTCTTCTGATGAAGTCGAACTTTGTGTCACACTGCATACATCTTGGACACTGGAAGACAGGAAAAAAAAAAAAGGAGAAGAATAACAGGATGTTACACAACATGCAGAGCCAAGTACACCCAAGATCAACAGCAGCAGCTGGACAACAGCAAACTGAATGCAATAAAAACCTCCAAAAATACATGTGCTCTAAGGTGTTGTAAATCTTTTGCTAACAGCATGCAGGTATGGCTGCTGTCTTCCGAAGCTAACAGAGACATTCACGTATCTTTTTTCAATGAGACGTCAAACTATTTGCAAACATGAATCACAGGAATAGCATAAATTTCAGCATTGAGCAAACTGGAGCAAAAACACGTCATTACTACTTCTTTCCACTGTGTCTGAAAAATCTGAACATTTTAATTTCAATTCCTCTCAGTTTCTGTGACACTACACACGTATGACCCTCTCACAGTGGAAAAGGCTGATGTGTTGACCAAAAACTGAGTGGAGTTGTTCGTGTTCCAAAGAAAATACAGTTCCCAGCTTGTGCAACTCCACTGAAAACTGCATGAAAGCACTGAGATACCTCAAAGGGCCTTTTGATAAAAAGCTTGATTATCTTAGCTTTTAAGTGATCTAATCTTGAGGATTTTTTAAAATAATTACACAGTTAACAGCAATTATACGATGATGTAATGGTGTGACACGTGTTTGAATGACAGCTGTTTGGCATCACGATTGGGCAGTTGTTTGTGCTCCTGGCACACAGAAAGAGGGGCAAGGGTTTGGTTTAGGTTTGTGTGGAATTCGTGTATTCTCCCTCCCTGTGTCTGCACCACCAGGAATCGGATGCACGACTGGCACACATATCCATCTGCTGGAAAGCAGTGGCCCAATTCAACACCACAAAAGGGTGATACTAAGATCATATCACTTTAGAGGTGTGGCAACATGAAAGTGGAAGGGCAGACTCCTTAAGCTCAACTTACCTAGATGACACTTATTATGGTATCTTTGGTTTGATTATTAGCCATACATATAAGCCATACGTATTCCCTCATGATCAGTGTTTTCAGTGTAGAATGTCCTGAAATACTACAGTCAGGCCCACAGCTATGTCAGCTTTCAGCTTTAAAACAAGGGGTTTAACAAAAATATCATTTTAACCATTTAGGAATTACTGATTTTGTATACACACAAAAACAACTGGTACTAAATAGAACTAAAAGTGGTTCTTCATCATGGGGAACCACTTTTTCTGCTATGTGGCACAAGTTGTCTTGTGCCTCTATTTTCAGAGCCCATAAGTAATTGGACAAACTAAATATAAGGATCACTATAAATACAAATTCAGCCAGTATTGGATTAGAGTTGATTTCCGAGTCAAATCTCCTGGCCTGCATAATGTTGAATGAACAATCGCCAGGCAGTTTTCCCTTTGGCAAGTGTTTCTCATCTGTTATTGCTGATATTGCTGCTTGAGTAAGGCTTTAAGGATGTCCTTATAGTGCTTCTTCTGCACTCTCTATTGAGTTCATTCGTTGACCTGACCATAAAACACCTGTTCCAGAAGTCGGCTTTCATTCATCTGGAGAATGTGTGATGAAAACAACCTGACCTTCCTTTCAGCAGGGACAAGACAATCTCCCGATCGAGGCCTGCATGCGCATTCCATCGATGCGTGTTTATCATTGTGCGCAGTGTACAGAGGATTCCCCACAAAGATCGCTTTTTTCATCATCTCGCTGGGGTATTTCCCATGGAATTCCTTGTAATGACGTAGGCAGGAAGTTCCTCTTTGACCTTGTTTTCGTCCGGTTCAATTCTGCCGTTTCTTTCACGTACTCATTCGTGCTGAAAATTTTGCTCAACTTTACCAAGCGTAAAAACCACGATCGCCTTTACAGCACTCATTCAAAGGTAAGTAGCCATAAAATATAATATTTTGTCGACATAATGATGAAGATTCATGACAATCCGATATTGAGAATGTGGTTTTTGAGAACGCAAAAATGACCGTGCGTAATTGATTGATAGGAAAAAAAATAGATTTTTTTTTTTGGACTAAAATTACCATAACTTCCTTATTTCTTAAACAATCTTGACAATCTTGGTGTCAATTTCTTTGTTTTTTTCATGCTCTATTAACTGCACCTGTAAAAAGAACAATTTATGGACTTTCATTTTTTTTTGTCTCGTCCCTGCTTTCAGTGCTGGTGGATTTGGCTTCATCATCAAGTATGCAAAATTGTTGTGAGATACATTACAGGCAGGGCCATCGTAACTGTGAAAATGGGTGCAAATCATGTAACAGTGTTGCTACAACCCTACCCAACATACAGTCCATGCAAGCACTGAACAGAGTGGAGCCCAGAACACATCCCCCCAATACATGCCAGAATTTTCTGATAGTCAGTGATTCTGCTGTTTACAGGCTGGCTGTGACATGATCCAGCAACTTAATAGGAACCAGAAAATTCTCAGGATGTCCCAGAGATGAGAGTATAATAAATCTTAAAATGAGTGATTGGTACTTGTCTGAAATGGTTAACATTCGTAATCGGGTCAGAGACTAGTATCTGTGGCGTAACAGAGCACTCAGCAGATAAATCATTAACCTTTGCTGTTTGATGGATTATAGGACATAGCTTCCGTATGAGCTACAATAAACACTTTGATTGTGCTATATCATTTACATCTCTTTTAATGACAGCAGGCAAGGCAACGAGAAAGAAAACTGTCGAAGCCGTCTGTGACAGTCAAACTAGCTGCTAGCATAGCAGGACCTCTAACGCAACTGTCAGCAAACCAGTTAAACAATGGAGGCGTTGTCACTTGGACGGCCACTAATGGCGTTGTGTATCACAAATCTTTCCGTTCTGCGTCGCCTAACAAGACGACTTTAAGGAGTTTGGCGTAAAGTAGCAGGGTTGTTGCTAGTTAGTTGCCAGGCTCACCGTGCCTGCCTTCGACGCCAGCGTCCATATGCGTGTCAAAATAATCACAACGAGCAGACTGTGGAGGATGCGACTCCAAAAAAATAAAAGCGCCAGAGGGATGAGGGGCAGATTGTTGTAATGAACAAATAAGTCAAATAATAATAGTAATCTTTCAGCTGCTCCCCCTAGTACAGATCATCCTGTACTTGCTAATTTTCAAACTGAAATCATCCAACCAATCAATGTCCTCAGCATCTTTCTGTCACACCAACCACAATAATGATAATAATAAATATGTATTTCTTCTGGTTAAGTAACTATATAAAAAAACAATTTGGTAAGTGAAATATTATGTTAAGATATTATTTTGAGAGCAACTAACACCGCTTAAATTTGACATTTAGTAGATACTTCTTTTTATGAGATTATTTTGATGACATGGACCGGAAACGCTTTCCTGTGTTTTCGTGAAATTGCCGCTGCTCGTATCCGCGCAGCTTTGCTGAGCAGCTTTCTGTCAAATGTCTCTTACCTCTTTATCCGGGACCCACTGTGGCTCGTCCAACGAGAAAGGGCTGTTAAAAGCGCCATTTTCGGGCACCATTCGCAACCCACTGGGGCTTCTGAGTAGTTTCTTGCCATCAGGCACTGAAGACATTTTCCCACCACAGCTGTTTCCCTTCTCCGTACAGTAGCGACGCTCCTTCACTGTCACAAACACCAGTGTGGACACGCCTCCCCGCTTGACTGACAGGGCGTTTAACAAATAGTAGTAGTAGTTTGATATCACGCGCTGGGGTCTTGGCGCAGTGAAGTGTTTTGGTTTTTAGAACCACGCCCACTGGGGGAAACCTAGCAACACTGATGAAAAAGAAAATGAATTTCTGATAGCGACAAAATACAAGTTAATTTTATTAAACGACAAGGTGGAATCTTTATGTAAACCTTTATTTTTATTTATCAGGGACAACATACGTTTATTAGCTGGAGGATGTACTGCTGCTGGCCCACCACCAAAGGGCGCCCTGCCTGAAGTGCGGGCTTCAGGCACGAGAGGGCGCTGCCGCCACGGACACAGCCGGGAGTGACAGCTGTCAATCAATCAATCAATCAATTTTTTTATATAGCGCCAAATCACAACAAACAGTTGCCCCAAGGTGCTTTATATTGTAAGGCAAGGCCATACAATAATTATGTAAAACCCCAACGGTCAAAACGACCCCCTGTGAGCAAGCACTTGGCTACAGTGGGAAGGAAAAACTCCCTTTTAACAGGAAGAAACCTCCAGCAGAACCAGGCTCAGGGAGGGGCAGTCTTCTGCTGGGACTGGTTGGGGCTGAGGGAGAGAACCAGGAAAAAGACATGCTGTGGAGGGGAGCAGAGATCGATCACTAATGATTAAATGCAGAGTGGTGCATACAGAGCAAAAAGAGAAAGAAACACAGTGCATCATGCTGTCACTCATTAATTCCTGACAGCTGTCACACATTCTTCATCATCGCACTCCATAAAGACCAGACGTCATCGCCACCTCATCGCCGAGATATCATACTTCATTGGAGGTAATATCCTCAGCCGTTTGTGTCCTTTGCAATATATCTGTATATTGTCAGTGTTTGCAGGAGTACCGGTTCCTTTTTCTGTGGAGGCTGAGTGAGTGCAGGACGGCACTCTTTTCTCCTGAGGAATCACTGCGGTGCTCTGCAACATATTGAGTGAGAGGTGGAGGTGGCATTCCCACCGTTGTTGTTACTGGGTGTACACACACCCACACTTGACTGTCTTTGTTCTTCGCCAGCAGTACCAGATCCGACAGTCGGGGACGGTGATCACCTGGGAATTCGGGACTTGGCGGCTCCAGTATTCACCAGGTTCTGTGGGGGCGGAAATCGTGTGGTTCCGGCTCTTCTCAGGACAGACGTCTTCTATCCTCGAGCCTGCCCACACGTCACCTTTGTAATTTGACTGTAATTATATTCTGAGATTGTCTGTATGTTCGTTGTGCACGTTAAACAACATTAAATTGTTACCTTTTGGCTCATCTATTGACCGTTCATTTGCGCCCCCTGTTGTGGGTCCGTGTCACTACACTTTCACAACATTAGCATCAACAGGCAGACTTTTAAGGGGTCAAAATGTTTTAAAATATTGAATTAAATATATTTTTATAGATTTGTAATGGAAGACCATATCTGTCTGTCTGCTGATTGTGCCATTGTCGCAGTCTGAATGGTCTGACCTTTGTAAGCTGCCGCAGCCCAGTCTGATTCAAAGTTTAGCGGACATAAACAATTAAATGTATACGTGCAGTTTAATTCTGATGTGTGCCATTATTACATTCAACTAGTAATTATTGTTTATTAATTACTGTATTTTTGTCTGAGGTAATTGGGTGTGATATGAATTGCCCGTTTAGGGATCAATAAAGTTGTTTGAATCTTGAGTCTTGAATCTTGGTCCCTCACTATGGCAGACAGACAGAACTCATACTGATTTACTAAGAAGTGGGGGAAAAAAGCAGGCCGTCACAATCCGTAGGCTATCTGAATAGTACTCAAGAGGAATTTAGTCGTAGTCAGTCAGTATCCGGATGATCTGCTATTTCCACAGTGTGCAAACAGACAACATTACGCTATCCCATGATGCAGCTGAAGCCTGGCAACTTCCATGGAAAATTCAAAGGAGACGAGACATACACAAGAACGGTAGCTGCAGCCGAGTGACTGGTTAATTTCACAAATATACTTTTACCAAGTTTCAGAAACTGTTAAAGTCTGCTGTTGTAAAATAGATTTTCTTGCAGCATACACGGGTATGCACATACCTGTACGTGTTATGTGTAAAAATCTAGGTCAAAGCGCAGGTACAAGGGGTGACTGAGAAGTTTTGAGCCTGTTGCAGAAAACACCTTGAGGCAGAAATCAACATTTCTCACCATTGCACCCACTGAGGCAATTTCACACATTTTCGAGAAATGTTGGTTTCTCGGAATGCCAAAGATGGAGAACCACGCCCTACTTTGTCTGGGTCAGGCTCAAAACTTCTCAAATGGCCATCGTAAAATGTTGGTGTACTCCATCTGAATTGTGTCCCTACTACTGTCTTGTTTACTTCTAGCATATACTACAGTAACTGTTAGGTTGTAGGTTCCTAACTGATGTTAGAAACATACTGAGTATTTGAAAAACATCAACACAGGCTGCAGAGAAGCACTGTCATGATTCGTGTCGTGTTCACTGAGTTACTTGTGGAGCTCCAGTGCGGTTTAAACCTGACTTCTTAGACGTGAAGCCTGACTAACTCCGGTCAGTGAGTGGCAAGAAGCTGGGGCGGAATTCTATTAGGAATGATCCTTGCAAGTACCTTACCTGGCACAGAGAGCAGGGAAACACCCCTATAACTGTTGAAATCCTGTAAATCATCCTGTCCTTTATACAAAGGGGCAACATGTCATTTCTTCAGGTCTGGTGGTGTGTCACATGAGAGAAAAAAAGGATGCAACTTCACATTCAGTTCTGCCAGGGGAAATTGTGTTTGTAACATTTAGATATCGAGGCTCGCTGGATTTTGTATTAATATCAAGCATCACTGCTTCACTGTTCTCTACATACCAAAAACAGGGTGTTTCTCTGCATTTTAAAACTGTTTTTCAAACACCAATCTATTGACTTTAAATCTGAAATTAAGACACAGTGAGCCACAAATATTGTACTCATCTCAGGACATTTCCCAGCATTGTTCAGCTTTTTGAGGGCCATTTGAAAATTTGCAACATGCTGTCCCATCATAAAAATATACGTTATAAAGTATTCACATACCACAGACAGGAAACCAAAAAAAAAAGGACAAAAAGTATGACAGGATAGACTGAAATGTTTGCCTTCATTGTTTTATCTCCAAACTGGCACCTTGTCAACCTTAGTCACTTGAAGCATTTTCATTTTTGTCTGCTCTTCAAACATTTACATTCATAGTCATCACTCTAAATCACCGTGTTAACACGCCACAGAATTAATGCCTGTTACTGCGTGTTCCTTTCAAAAGAGTAATCTGATTTTACATAGACTTTCTTGTGATTGAAAGTGGATTTTTCTCCAGAAGACTCCAGGTCTGTGTAGCTTGTCCTCTGTAACATAACAGCAGCAATGCAAAGGGCAAGATTTTGGCCAATGTGAGTCAACAAATGACAAAAGTATAAATTTTAAAATCAATATAATGCTTCAAAATTTCTGATTTACTCCAACAATATAATGCCAATTAATTTTTACAATATGTACACACATTTGATGAAAAAAGTCAAAAGAACAATGAACGGGATTGTGTGTGTGTGTGTCTACAGTGCATCCGGAACATATTCTCAGTGCTTCACTTTTTCTACATTTTTTTATGTTACAGCCTTATTCCAAAATGAATTCAATTCACTTTTCCCTAAAAATTCTACACACAATACCCCATAATGTTGATATGAATTTTTTTTTTGTTGTTTTTTACATTTTTGCAAATTTCTTAAAAAACTAATAAATCACATGTACATAAGTATTCACAGTGTTTGCCATGATGCTCAAAATTGAGCTCAGGTGCTGTTTCCACTGATCATCCTTGAGATGTTTCTACAGCTTAACTGGAGTCCACCTGGGGTAAATTCAGTTGATTAGACATGATTTGGAAAGGCACACACCTGTCTACATATAAGGTCTCACAGTTGACAGTGCATGTCAGAGCACAAACCATGCAAGTCAAAGGAATTGTCTGTAGACCTCTGTGAGAGAATTTTCTTGAGGCACCACCAATCTGGGGAAGGGTACAGAAACATTTCTGCTGCTTTGAAGGTCCCATTGAGCAAAGTGGCCTCCATCATCTTTAAATGGAAGATGTTTGGATCCACCTGGACTCTTCCAAGAGCTGGCCGTCTGTCGAAACTGAGTGATTTGGGGAGAAGGGCCTTAGAAGGGTGACCAAGAACCCAATGGTCACTCTGTCAGAGCTCCAGCATTCCACTGTTGAGAGAGGAGAACCTTCCAGAAGGACAACCATCTCTGCAGCAATCCACCAATCAGGCCTGTATGGTAGAGTGGCCAGGCAGAAGCCACTCCTTAGTAAAAGGTACATGGTAGCCTGCCTGGAGTTTGGCAAAAGGCACCTGAAGGACTCTCAGACGAGAGAAACAAAATTCTCTAGTTTGATGAGACAAAGATTAAACTGTTTGGCATGAATGTCAGGTGTCATGGTTGGAGGAAACCAGGCACCACCCCTACACTGAAGCATGGTGGTGGCAGCATCACATGTACATGTGCGTACACAGGCAGGCCGCTTCATTTAAAGGAAGTACAGTGGTAGGTTTCAGCCAGGTTTCACATGAACCGGCCATATCTAAGCAGTGTTCCATAATTAGATCAGTTATCAACAGTGATTTTGAGAATGTTGACCTTACATTAATGAGACCCAAACTAAGGACCTCACTAGGGTTGGCATTTTGACTATTTAGATTCAGGGATGGTTCCACAGTTACATATGTAAGATGCCTTTAGAATAGGTGTGGGTTTGTTTGCTATGCTTTTTACCCTTTTAAATTCATTTTATTAGTAAACAGAGCGGGCCGCGGCCTCAACTTTATCTAAAGTCTGGGACTTTTAGTGAAGTTTAGGGCTAGTGGCCGGGAATCACCTTAGTATTTCTTCTGTTTTTCTTGTTGCTTAATGCTGACAAATTATGCTGTATGTGTGGTCTTGGATGCCTGATTCTGTTTTTTGTTTTTTTTTCTCTGTTTGAGGTACAGGTCCATCCAGAGATGGGAGTGGTGTCTACTTCTGCAACCCTCCCATCCTGTGCACCGGCAAAATTTCATGTATATTAATTTTATAAATCATCAGTAGCATGGCCCAAGCAGAGGGTCACCCCTTTGAGTCTGGTCTGCTTGAGGTTTCTTCCTCAAATCATCAGAGGGAGTTTTTCCTTACCACTGTCGCCTGTGTGCTTGCTGTGCGAGTTGGTAAGGTTAGACTTTACTTGTGTGAAGCTCCTTGAGGCTCCTTGTTGTGATTTGGCACTACATAAATTAACATAAATTGAAATTGGTTTGGTATTAAATAATAGGTTTGGGACAGTATTAATTTTATATGAATACTGTCCAAATAGGAATTAAGACAGACAGTTTTCCCACTAGTCTACATGCATTTTGTGGACTTGGAAAATGCCTTGTGTCTTGTGGGAGGATGGTATACTAGGTCCGCTGCATAGGGCAATCTGGTGTCTATACAAACACAGTAGGAGCCATGTCTACATTCTCGGCATTTCATCAGACCTGTTTCAGGTGGGTGTTGGACTTCACGAGGGCTGCCCCCCATCTCCAGTCTTGTTCGTGACTTTTATGGATGGGATTTCAAGGCACAGTCAGGGATGGAGGGTGTCCAGTTTGATGACCAGAATTACATCTCTGCTTTTTGCAGATGGTGTGATTCTCTTAGCTTCATCAAACAATGACCTAAGATGCATACTGGGCAGGCCGGAAGACAAGAGTGAAGCAAATGGGATGAGGATCAGCAGCTCCAAATCTGAGACCATAGCTCTCTGTCAGAAAAGGATGGATTGTCTCTAGATCAGGGGAGAGTTACTGCCTAAGTAGAGGAGCTGAAGTATCTGTCTTGTTCACAAGTGGAGGTAAGCTGAATCGTGAGATTGACAGACGGATCTTGGCTGCATCTGAGGACCTGTGGATGCTGTACCAGACCGTCGTACTGTACCGGTCAACATACACTGTTATCCTCTTTTATGTTCATGAGCCCTGGGTTACAACCAAAAGAACAAGATTGTGAATAGAAGCAGTGGAAATGAAGTTCCTCCATAAGGTATTCGTGCTAACACTCAGGGACAGGGTGAAAAGTTTAAATATCTGGAAGGAACACTGAGCAGAGCCACTGATCCTTCACATCTAAAGGAGCCAGCTGAGGTGGTTCAGGTGTCTGGTAACATCTGGTTGTCTACTTAAGGAGGTCTTCCAGACATATCCAAATCAGAGAAGGTCCCAGGGTAGACCCAGGACACACTGGAGGGATTACATTTCTCAGCTGCCTTGGGAACATAGAGGGATCCCCCAGGAGGTGTTAGAGGGTCTGGCCAAGGACATGGTAGTGTAGATTGAGATGCTTAGTCTGCTGCCATTCTGACCCAGACAGGTGGAATAAAATGAATGAATGAAATAAAATTTGGTTCAAAACAAACTTCTTGGACATTCTTTTGAAAATGGCCACCATTCTGGAATACTGAATTCTACAGAATCACATCACATAGATCAACTGATCTTGGTGAACAAAAGTATCTTTTTGACTATGACCCAAGTCCTGTACAGGCCCTAAGGCCCATTGGCTGGAGGCTTATCCCAGTATATCATGGCATGAAGCAGACGAGTCTACAACTCCCAATGGATGAGACGCCAGCCCAGCACAGGTTACTTACTCAGCCAAGGTTGATATCCATTTACAGCTAGATGGACAGTGATGATCCAGATACAGTGTCTTGTCCAGGGACACAGACAGCGCAACCGGGAATCAAATCCAAATCTATGTATTGGCAGATGGTACAATTGCCATGTTACAGTAATGCTGCTTGAGTTGAGGAATGGCTTGTGGAGTTCCAAATTTCAAATCTGCATGTTTAAAAAGATCTGATTTGATGCTAGGGTCATCAATATTGGCCAAATCTGTGCATATTTATAACTGAAACAAGAATTTCCACACCAAGCATGGTAGCCATCTTGTAAAATGGCTGCCATTTTGAAAATGACACACAAGCATTTTTAAAACAGTAACATGTGCCTAATGTGGTGCTTCTACCAGCATTTGAAGGAGTCCCTGGAAATATTCGGTTATCTGCTACACTATACACTATTGCTGTCTGTTGCTGACTCTTTTGCCCATTTCATCACAAGCTGTTCTGCGTCCAGTATGTGCCTCATTACTGTGTGCAGCTTTGACAGTAAGACAATAAAGACAAAGAAAATAAAAAAGCACATCAACAGGTTAAACAGCAGACTGATCAACAGTCAATAAAATTTCAAAGTTCTCATCTCTAATCAGCAGTGTCAAACAGAGATGATCAATGAAATCCCCATTATAAAGACAAAGTAAGAATCTCATTCCAAAAAGAGAGATCCAACTATTTGAAGAAGTACTAAAAGTAATTTTTGCTAATATACAGAGGCAATAATCATTTGGAAGTTTTCAAACCTATGCAGACTTTATATTTACATTTCTAGGTTAAAGTCGCCTGTATATTTATTTGGTCGATGCAAACAGGTAACATTTTTAAGGATATACAGCATTTTGGAATGAAAGCCTTTATGTGTCTCTTTAGGTCCACACACTTTGTGTTTTCCACATGCACTGATCAGACTGTGTAACAAGTAACGTGCACAGGAAATCATTTCCAGCATCAAACAAAAGCTCATCGCAAACCCGTGACAAAAGTGCTCTCATAGCTTCTGCAAGTCAACTGTCGACAAAAAAAGAGAAAATAAAATGCATTTGTTAACTGAGAAATTTGTTTTGGCCAGTCTGTTTCTAATGCAAATCCATCATGACTCATTAAAGCAGGAATAAGTAAGACTTTGCCACACAAGCGCAAAGTTACAATATTTTAAAGGTAAAAAGTTATGTTGAAGAAAACTTGTTTTTAATTAAAAAAAAAAAGGACATTGTGTGAATTGTGTGAAAAAAGTGAATTATCAACTTCATCTGAATAATTTCAGGTCAACAAATGGACTTTTCAGTATTTAAAACAAGAAATGACACAAAGTTTAGAACAACGATCAGTCCATCATCATGTTTATACTTTGAGAAGTCAAGTTTACTAAAGAAAAACTTCAAATGTTTTGACATACTCTAAATAAAGGCATATTTACGATTTATCCTTCAGTATTTACATCGTGGTGCAATTTGTACGATGCAACACAAATTTAGAATTAGAGCATTGTACCCTCAGTTGTTGTGACAAAGTGCCATAAGCAGATTTATTTCAAATTTTAAATTAAACTTTGGATATCTTTTTTGTGTGGTATCTGTTAAATTATATCTAAAGTGCTCTACATCCAAAACCTGCTGTTCAGGATGAAGTCCATGAACATAAGTCAATAATGTTGCCTACATTCAAACAGAAAATGCTAAATTTCTTAAACTGGATGTAGATGTGTAAAATGATTTGGCTGTTGTCACCCTCTTTTAACATTGGAACATTCTGGAATAATCACATTGGTTCAATACGACTAATTCTGTTACGTTATAAAACATTCAATCAATGTGATTCCAACATTTGATATATAAATGTTAATTACAGTACATCCTATAAAATTGTTTGATACATTGTAGTTAATCAGGCTGCCTTGGAAATAACTGTCCCACACTGGTATTAACAAGTAAGATTATTTTGGTAATAGTGCAAACAATCTATATTTAATATTCACAAATTAAGTCTGATGATTCTCGGGAATAGTTCGTACTTTTCAGACTGGATTTATAGGTCCTTAAAGTGACTGGGTTGGGTTTGTATATCAGTGCATTGATTACACGAATGAACAGTGAAAGTGTGTTTATGAAGCTCACAATCAGTGTGTGAAACCTTGGTCCTGAGAATGTGTCAGTCGCCTCCACGCGCCATCAGCACCATCTTCCTGCCTTGTTACAGCGCTACCATTATCAAGGCTTTTTGTAACAGAAAGATACTAAGAAACTCTTCAGAGCAGCAGAAAGTAGTAACATTTACAAAAACCCAACTGTAAACATAGAATCTTATATGTCAAAAGCTACCACTAAAATTAACACAGTACAGAAAATTTTTAGGAAAACACATCATCATCCTAAAACTGATGAATATTCCAAACACAGGTTAACACTGCACATTTCCAACGCTGGACTGTTCTGGGTTTTAGATCAAGATAAAAATGTCTCTGGTTTAGGGGAGCCGAAACCCAGCTCATATTTTGTTAAAATGGTCAGGTTAAACTTTAAGACTGAACATAAAGTTGCACAATTACAGAATTATTTATCATAAGTGATTCAAATATTCTAAAATGTCTCCTAATTTGTTCAAAAACATCTTTCTTACCAAAAGGCTGCATAATAAATATTGATTTGCAGTGGTTTTCTTCAAAAATCCAGGCTGGTCAACAAAAATCATTAAACAAGTACTTTTCATACATGCCTCTTTTACATGTAAAAACATTTCTCAAAAGGTGTACCACAAATGATCTCATTGGTGTGTTAAACCACAGTGGGTGGAGCCAAAAAAGTAGAACTGACAAATTAAAATGTCAATAAACATTTGTCTCTATCATCAATTTTCAACTGTGGCAATTTCTTTCTTTTTTTCCCACATTCACTTTTGATGTTGTGTGTGCTGCTAGAACCTCAATTTCCCTGAGGGAGTCTTCTCAAGGGATCAATAAAGTTCTATCTAATCTAATCTCTCATCTATGTGAATTTTGCAGCTGCACTAACAAATTAAAAATTAATAGCTTCACAAAATCTAATAAGTTAATGATTTAAAAAAAAAATGATTACTTCAATATTTGTTGTTTTACAGCTAATGTAATGCAGTTCACACAAGATCACAGTAAAAAGTCAAGAAATTTTTAAAAACTTGTTGGTCTTTTGAGCATTTCATTGATTTATTCTTTGGTGACTGAGCATTGTGAGCGTGTGATGACTGTGTGTAATGTATCACCAACTTGTACATCAAGAATCATTGGCTTTATTTATTTTTATTCTATTTCATCCTGGTCTTGTCCTTTTTATTCTATTAGTCTGTAAAACGTTTTAGATAGTTGTGACTTTTCTGTAGTTTATCTTCAGTATTTATTTATTATATTTGTTATTTTAGGTTATTATCTCGTTTTTACTAAGGAACACATTGGAAATGAGCATTTTTCTTGTTTGTTTGGGTGTTTTTTTTACATTATCCTTGGTTTTAAATGTTGTCATATTTACATATTTTGTTTCTATGACTCTTTACTGGCCAAATCAACAAAACAAACACAAAGCATGCAGTAGCACAGATATCCTCAGCTATACAAGTAGGCATATCATGGTTTTGCAGATAAGGAAAGCACGAGCTTCCTACACACTTTCTCAGTCCCTAATGGTACCTTCTTGTCTTGTGGATTTTATAATTTAAATTATTACTTTATACACCATCTGGCTTTAAAACAGATTTAGATTTGTAGTCACCAATGTTACAGAAAGGGGGTGCATATGATAAACACCCCATTTTCAGGTCAACTTATTTCTGTGTTTGTCACTTTAAACGGAAAGGAATGATTGCTGGCCACGTTCCTTTCCCTTCAGGGTGGGAGCAGGTTCTTTTCTCTGCAAGACAGGTGCGGAATGTGTCGGGTGTAACTTGTAGCAGTAAAGTTTCTGTAGCAGGTGCTGCCTCTGCTCTCTCCCAGTTTAAACAGTTAATGTGACAAATGACATTTCTTTGTATTCGACATTTGCAAACGTGCAGCGCTTAGCAAGTCCGCTGTTTTCGTGAATACAATTCGGTACCGAACAGGCTGCTTCAGTGCAATCTGTGTGAGAGCTCGTCCTTAAAGATCTGTGTTGATTGAAATGTCAGAATACAGGCAAGTGGATGCTGCACCAGTTTAAGCTCCGCCTACTGAGGTTTGCATAAACCAATGAGATTATTATTGTACTCTTTGCTTCGCCGAAGCTGCAGCAAAAAAGACAAATGATGAAAACAGTCAATGGGAAACCACTCTCACAACACGCCACAACATACGACCACATACAGTACGTGCACATACAGGCAGGAAGGACCATCAGAAACCCACAGCACACTTGTCTTCTCTGTCCTCCACCACGTGTCCACAACAACAAACCCTCTAACAGCACAAACAGCGCCTTTAAAAGTGCAACAAAAATTTGAAACCGTATAGTGACGTGGAGGTGGTGGTCAGGTTGTTATGGAAACACAAGGGACACGTGAAGAGTCACAAACACTTATTTACAAGGTGAAGGATCGGAGGCTTGTCCCGTTTGTGGTGGCCTCTGTGACCTTTCAGACTCCGCTCGTCACCACGACCTTCAATGTGCCAGGTCAGTTTGGCTGGCACTCAGGTCGCGGCTTTTTCTCAGACGATAATTTCGTTCCTTGGGGGGGGGGACAGAGTACATGAGATTTATTTTAAATTCTAAAATAATTTAAAAATATTTTTCAGTGTTTGCTCAAAATTTTTTTTGGGGGGTGGGGGATTAAAAAAAATTCACTCAATGATAAAAATAAAAAACAAACACAATTGTAATGTTTATAATTCAGTGAAAGGTATTCATTTACGGCAGAGATAAACAACTTTGTTAATTAATAAGAATTCATGCACACATTACAACAGTGGGAGATATGCACTTTGACTTCAGTGGCTATTAATAATTATTAAAAATATTAATAATTAAGATTTTTATAATGAGACAGCACAGTGGGTTAGCGGATAGCACTGTTGCCTCACAGCAAGAAGGTCATGTGATCGATTCCCACCTGTGGTCTTTTTGTGTGGAGTTTGCATGTTCTCCCCGTGTTTGCGTGGATTCCCCGGGTGCTCTGGCTTCCTCCCGCATCCAAAGACACACAGGTTAGATGGACTGGAAACTTTAAATTGTCCGTAGGTGCGGGTGCGAATGTGTTCGTTTGTCTATATGTGGCCCTGTGACAGACTGTTCTGTCCAGGGTGTACCCCGCCTCACGCCCTATGACTGCTTGGAATAGGCTCCACCTCCCTGACCCTTAATTGGGAGTACATGAGTATGGATAATTATTATGATTGTTTTTACAACATTACATCAGTGGGAAATATGCACTTTGTCTTTAGTAGTTATTAATACTTATTAAGAATATGAATAAATACGATTTTTATAATTAGTAAGATTTGCAGGCCAATAGAATTAAATTTAAATGTTTCTATTATAAAAGAATTTCATTTTTAAAAAATGCTGACGGAAATCTTATTTTAAAATCAATTTATTTCTCTTAAATTTACAATTCTGTGATCATTTTAAGAGGTCCAACCCACAGATCAGTAAGAGGTGTGCTGATTAGTCAGCTAACAATATCAGTAATGCTGAAAACATACAATTAAAAAATGGTCATATTTTTAAAGGTATTAATTGCTCTTTGACACATTTCTTTTTTTTTTTTTTTTTTATTAATTTATTACATAAGCAAGTATTGCTTTCAAGCCTCTGCAGGGATATATGGTAATATTTTTATACATTGGCCCCATGGGCCACCAAACCTGTAAATCTGGTGGCCAGACTACATTTGTAGTGCACCAAATGAAAATATATTTAAACACAATTCACAAATGACAATTTTACACAAGTTTTCTTTTTCCAATTGTGATACTTCAATAAATGAAAAGTCATTAACACAATGAAAATATATAAATGTTTCTATAAATTGTATTTATTTATGGTGATGCAACTGGAAGGTGTGCAGCAGAGCAACATATGTGTTGTCCACTTTTCCTGTCAACTGTGATGTGATGTTTCCTGAAGGCATTGTTTCCATGGAAATATGAGTTCGACCTCTTGGCTAGTTGAAGAAAGCACAGCTGCACTGCAGAATATTTCATCTTTAGATGGTTCATATTTCAGACACTTAAACGGCCGCTTCCATTCACTCCTAAATTTTCATGTTTCCATAGTCATCATTTTGTTTCTGGTCCAAGGTGTGTGATCACATCAGCAGTCTGAGTATGCCCATGAGTACACTACACATATATAACTGTTGGCTAACAGTAACGCTGCTGGAGTGTTTGCTGTTTTTGTGGCATTTTGAACTAAAAGGTGTGAAGGAGTTGGTTGTTTATGGAACTGTCAGAAATGACAAGATTGTCCATGTGTTCTGTAATGCTACATTTGTGACTACTTACACCATGGCCACATGGGACCACGAACATGGTGGTCCCATGTGGCCATGGTAGCCACAGGGTAACTTTTTACGGCTGTGTGAATAAAATAAGAGTTTTTGTGTGGTGCGAATCAAACTAATGATTAAAAGTCAGCCAACAACAAAGTGATTTAATTTTGAGAAAAATCTGTTAAAAGTAAAGGTCAAATATTTAACCCAAATTGGCATGGGAAATATTACAACCTCAATTCCAATGAAGTTGGGATGTTGTGTGAAATGTAAATAAAAACAGAATGATTTGCAAATCCTTTTCAACATATATTCAATTGAATACACCACAAAGGCAAGATATTTAATGTTCAAACTGATAAACTTTATTGTTTTTGTACAAATATTTGCTCAAATGGATGTCTGCAACACGTTTCAAAAAAGCTGGGACAGTGGTGTGATTACCACTGTGTTACATCACCTTTCCTTCTAACAACACTCAATAAGCACTTGGGAATTGAAGACACTAATTGTGAGTGTCATGATTGAGTATAAAAGGAGCATCCTCAAAAGGCTCAGCTGTTCACAAGCAAAGATGGGGCGAGGATCATCACTTTGTGAACAACTGCGTGAAAAAATAGTCCAACAGCTTAAGGACAATGTTTCTCAACGTTCAATTGCAAGGAATTTAGGAATTCCATCATCAACAGTCCATAATATAATCAGAAGATTCAGAGAAACTGGAGAACTTTCGACACGTAAGCGGCAAGGCCGAAAACCAACATTGAATGCCCGTGACCTTTGATCCCTCAGGCGTCACTGCATTAAAAACCAACCTCTTTGTGTAAAGATCTTACCGAGTGGGCTGAGGAACACTTCAAAAAACCATTGTCAGTTAACACAGTTCGTCGCTACATCTACAAGTGCAAGTTAAAACTCTACCATGCAAAGCAAAAGCCATACATCAACAACATCCAGAAACGCCACCGCCTAATCTGGGCCCGAGTTCATTTGAAATGGACAGATGCAAAGGGGAAAATGGAAAAATTGGAAAAGTGTGCTGCAGTCTGATGAGTCCACATTTCAAATTGTTTTTGGAAATCATGGACGTTGTGTCCTCCAGACAAAAGTGGAAAAAGACCATCCAGATTGTTACCAGTGCAAAATTCCAAAGCCAGCATCTGTGATGGTATGGGGGTGTGTTAGTGCCCATGGCATGGGCAACTTACACATCTGTGATGGCACCAACAATTCTGAAAGGTACATCCAGGTTTTGGAGCAACACATGCTGCCATCCAAGCAATGTCTTTTTCAGGGACGTCCCTGCTTATTTCAGCAAGACAATGCCAAGCCACATTGTGCACATGTTACAACAGAGTGGCTTCATAGTAAAAGAGTGTGGGTACTAGACTGGCCTGCCTGCAGTCCAGACCTGTCGCCCATTGAAATGTGTGGCACATTATGAAGCGCAAAATACGACAACGGAGACCCCTGGACTGTTGAATAAATGAAGTCGTACATCAAGCAAAAATGGGAAAGAATCCCACTTACAAAGCTTCAACAAGTTCCCAAATGCTTATTGAGTGTTGTTAGAAGGAAAGGTGATGTAACACAGTGATAAACATACCACTGTCCCAACTTTTTTGAAACGTGTTGCAGGCATCCATTACAAAATGAGCAAATATTTGCTCAAAAACAATAAAGTTTATTAGTTTGAAGATTAAATATCTTGTCTTTGTGGTGTATTCAATTGAATATAGGTTGAAGAGGATTTGCAAATCATTGTATTCTGTTTTTATTTACATTTTACACAACGTCCCAACTTCATTGGAACTGGGGTTGTAATTATGTCTATTTCAATGAATTGTCTAAAGCTGATCATGGTTATAATTAAACACCACTAGGTAGTTATACACCAAAATTCTCTTGGCCACCAAGGCTTCACCTTTGTGTATTCTTGAGACATCAAAGTCATAATTCCTTGGCTGCCACCACGTTTGGAGACAATATAGCTCAAACGTGGTGGCAGCCATGGATAAACTACTTCAGTTCTTAGACAGAACTGATTAAATGTCAAGGCCACACTAACTAATGACAAAACTAGAGATCACAAAATGACTAAACTAGTGGTGTCGGTATTGCATCATGTAATTGAGATTTGACCCTTAAAAAAAATATTATATGGTTAAGTAAATGTTACTTTACTTATATGAAGTTAAATACACATGTCAAATACAAATCAGACAAGAATTTAAAATGCCAAAAAAAAAAAAAAAAAAAAAAAAAAGCAAAAATGACTGAATGGGAAGAACAAATGTGCCAAAGCAGAGAAAGCAGCTGCAAATGTATTTTTTTTTAAATAGTTTTTGCTTACTGTTAGGGCTGGTTAATAAAAAAAAAAAAAAAAAAAAAAAACCTGATGTATACTACAAATTTGAGGTTAGAATGTCAAAGTTGTGGAAAAAGTTGCAAACTGATTAAGATCATGTAATAAAGCTTTTTCTGCTAATTAGAATGTGCACATGTGCAGACAGCTCCTGGGTGTCAACATTTACAGAGTCACTTTGGAAGTAGGAGGAAAACAGAACACCCAGAGGGAACCCATGCGAACATGAGAACATGCAAACACCACACAGAAAGGACCAGGTGGGAAGTGATCCCACAACCTTCTTGCTGTGAGGCAACAGTGCTAACCACTAATATCCCCATTACACAGGGACGGCGTCTGTTCCGCATCCCTTGTGACAGCCTTACATCGTGAAGAACCCACAGTTTGCTGTATAAATGCACAGCGCACGACAGGACCTTACAAGGCACGCTAGGTAGTTGTGCACTACATGATCTCCATGAAGTATGGAGCTGCACCTGACAAACGCAGGAGTCTCCAAGCCTGGAGGACATCCTAATACTGCACAGGTGATGGAGAAACACTGCTGCAGACCACGCCATGACCGACCAATATATGCCGAATGATCGGGGCTGTGCGCCGTGATTTTTATGAGTAAAGTTCATTTTATATAGCGCTGTTATAAAACGCAAAATAAGTTCCTTGTCAGATGATGTCCAAAGAGTTCATCAGAAAGTTTAGTGAGTGTTCAAAACTTTGAGTGGAGATCAGACGGAGAGCTTTGTCTTGTACTTTTCCTGCTGCTGATGGTTCATTCTGGGCTTCTGAAAGCTCCAGTGTCAATTCAGCACAAGTGGACATGCAGCTCAGCTGTCACCGAAAGCACGTGTCACGTTAGACACGTTGCAGCTGCTGAAATAATCTGCGCCTGATTACTATTATGATGACAACCTGCAGTATTAACCAATTAAAAAGGTCTCACCATGGCAGGCAAAATGAGCTAAATATTAAATAAATCCTTTTTCCACATTTTTGTACAGTGTGTATTCAGTTTGGATTTATCTTGTCTGATTTATCTAACGCCATCCGCTTGAATGATGGAGAAACGCATGCACGCACACAACATAGATCCAAACTGAACAATGTGGAAAATGAATCATTTTATACTTAACTTGTTTTGTCTGCCATCTCTCTCTGTCTGTCTGCATCTAGCTCTCTCTGAGTTGTTTGATGTCCTTGCACACGAACAGTGAGGAAATATGATGCCGTGTTTTTAGACTACAGCAAACGCCGCTCCAAATCAGCATACACATCTATAAACCGGGAAAATCCATGGAAATGTGACGCCATCTGTAGCGCACCGAACTCCACAAGAAAGATGCACAAGGGATGTTGAAGCAGTTACACAGAGAGGTCTTTTCGCAACCTGGCAAAGTTTTAGAATGCACAACGGGCTCACAAACAATGCCATCCTGTGAAATGGGGCCTTTAAGCCACCCTGCCACCAAAATATTAAGTCCCTTTGTGGCAACTCCCTTGTTTTACTCAGGGTTGCCAGAGGAGATCCGCGGGTAACCTGCATGTTGATTTGGCACAAGTTTTACAGATATGCCTTTCCTGATGCAACTCCACATTACATAGAGAATAGGCAGGGGTGGCCTTGAACCAGGAACCTTTTGCACTGGAAATAAGCGCACTAACCGCTTGGTTGCCACCCCTCCTTTATTAAAACCAGATTTGCCAGATTATAAGTCAAACCTTTTTCTGTATTATCAGCTCTTTAAATTTAATTTTTGTGTATTACTGTAGTGTACCTTTTATTGTTGACATTTGTTCTTTTATTATTAGTTTGTTTTGATTAGTGCATTGACTCCTGGGAAAGTCCTATATGAATACTCATTGTAATTATTATTGTTAATAATGAATGTGTGATTTTTTTTTTGGTGTATTACTGTATTGTACCTTTTATTGTTGACATTTGTTCTTTTATTATTAGTTTATTTTGATTAGTGCATTGATTCCTGGGAAAGTCCTATATGAATAGTCATTCTAATTATTATTGTTAATAATGAACGTGTTTTTTTTTTTTTGGCATATAAGTCGCATCAGAGCATTCTCAGAACTTTCCAAACTAGTTTAAAAAATATATCCTCTGGAAAATGTTAACACAATAGGACCCCTTTAATGGCTGCATGTTTCTATGACAATTTTCTGTGTTAAACTGTCTTCAGAGGTGTTTTTTTTTTCTCCATTTATCAGTGACTGACAAATATCACCTATAACATCGATGTCTGACCTGCCATCTGTCACAGCTGTGAGTAATAAGTGGACACACCGTATTGTTAAAAAATTAATAAGTAATTACATTTTTTTTCATGGTTGTATTTGTACAATGTTAAAATACTTCAAACACTGAACATTTTTAACATCAGTACTGGGTAATTCTACAGTAACGGAATTACAATCACAGCAAATTTTTTTCATGGTGAACTAAAGTATGTCCAGATTCAGCTGTCACTGTAATGTTATTATCGTAGAACTGCCTTCATTTTAAGTTGCCTACTACACTTATTAGTAACTACTGCAGATTTTTACACAGCCATTTCATAAAAATATTTTATTTACAAAATTGCCACATAAATGCAGTCAAATTACTCTGCACAGTAAGTACTTTTAAAGTTTACAAGTGATATTTTTATTTGAAGCCATCTTCTACATGTTCTTTTAGATGCTAGCTGTGAGTCCCATGGAAAATAAAAATAAAAAACCTATCACGTTTTCAAATGTTTGTTTTAAAATCAGCATGTACATGTACAATTGTGGACCGAAGTTTACATACACCTTGGCTAAAAACTTACAGTTGTCTCCAACAGTATATGATCCTTTTTTTTCCTTTACTAATCTATGCGTCATGTCAATTACTTCAGTTGTTGTTCACCATGTCAGATTTTCAGTAGGTCATTCATATACACAAAGATTAATGACTTTTTTTTTTTTTTTTAAAGTCCAGAAGGTTCTACAAATTGATGAAATTCCATAGTCTGAATGACTAGGCTGCATAATTTAGATTTGATTGTGGGAAATCTGTCTGCATTTAAAGACCTAAGTGAAGAAACAGTGTTATTGCTGAAGAAAATGAAATGTAAAGAAGAAAGGTAAGACTTCTAGTGCAATTTTGAATCTCTACAAGTTAGTGCAGCAGATAATTGAAAAAAAAATCTTTCAAATTGTGATGCAAGCACCAAATTTGGCACAAATACTCCTCAGACATTACACTTTTGAAAAGGCAGGGTCCACCTGAATGTTCAATATACAGCCAGGTAAGGGTCAATTGAAGAATTACACAGAGGACAAAATTAAAAGACGCTCCAATCATATTGAAAACTATACCACATTTGTCAGATCACAGATATTACACTATCTGTGATGGAATGTTTTGGAGTTATGGGGTAAAAACAGCAACAATGGTGACAAAGGTCAATCTCAGGTGGTACAGGAGTCAAAAGTTAAAAAAGTCAAAAGTTGCTCTAATTTTGTAAAACAATATGCAAATTATTAGTTAAAACGGAATAGTTTGCACCATATGTCATACTTAGTTATTATATTACAGGGTCACATGTCACAAGTTATACAACCCCAATTCCAATGAAGTTGGGACGTTGTGTAAAATGTAAATAAAAAGAGAATACAATGATTTGCAAATCCTCTTAAACCTATATTCAATTGAATACACCATGAAGACAAGATATTTAATGTTCAAACTGATAAACATTATTGTTTTTGCGCAAATATTTGCTCATTTTGAAATGGATGCCTACAACACATTTCAAAAAAGTTGGGATGGAGCAACAAAAGACTGGGAAAGTTGATGAATGCTCAAAGAACACCTAATTGGAAACAGGTGAGTGTCATGATTGGGTATAAAAGGAGCATCCACAAAAGGCTCAGCCATTCACAAGCAAAGATGGGCGAGGATCACCACTTTGTGAACAACTGCATGAAAAAGTAGTCCAATAGTTTAAAAACAATGTTTCTCAACATTCAATTACAAGGAATTTAGAGATTCCATCATCTACAGTCCATAATATAATCAGAAGATTCAGAGAATCTGGAGAACTTTCTACACATAAGCAGCAAGGCCAAAAAACAACATTGAATGCCCGTGACCTTTGATCCCTCAGGGGGCATTGCATTAAAAACTGACATTGTGTAAAGGATCTTACCGCGTGGGCTCAGGAACACTTCAGAAAACCACTGTCAGTTAACACAGTTCGTCGCTACATCTACAAGTGCAAGTTAAAACTCTACCATGCAAAGCAAAAGCCATACATCAACAACATCCAGAAATGCTGCCGCCTTCTCTGGGCCCAAGCTCATTTGAAATGGACAGATGCAAAGTGGAAAAGTGTGCTGTGGTCTGATGAGTCCACATTTCAAATTGTTTTTGAAAATCATGGACGTCGTGTCCTTCAGACAAAAGAGGAAAAAGACCATCCAGATTGTCACCAGCACAAAGTTCAAAAGCCAGCATCTGTGATGGTATGGGGGTGTGTTCGTGTCCATGGCATGGGCAACTTACACATCTGTGATGGCACCATCAATGCTGAAACGTACATCCAGGTTTTGGAGCAACACATGCTGCCCTCCAAGCAACGTCTTTTTCAGGGACGTCCTTGCTTATTTCAGCAACACAATGCCAAGACACATTCTGCATGTGTTACAACAGCGTGGCTTCGTAGTAAAAGAGTGCGGGTACTAGACTGGCCTGCCTGCAGTCCATACCTGTTGCCCATTGAAAATGTGTGCCACATTATGAAGCACAAAATATGATAACGGAGACCCTGGACTGTTAAACAACTGAAGTCGTACATCAAGCAAGAATGGGAAAGAATTCCACCTACAAAGCTTCAACAATTAGTGTCCCCAGTTCCAAAATGCTTATTGAGTGTTGTTAGAAGGAAAGGTGATGTAACACAGTGGTAAACATACCACTGTCCCAGCTTTTATGAAACGTGTTACAGGCATCCAAATCAAAATGAGCAAATATTTGTACAAATACAACAAAGGTTTATCAGTTTGAACATTAAATATCTTGTCTTTGTGGTGTATTCAAATGTATACAGATTGAAGAGGATTTGCAAATCGTATTCTGTTTTTAATTTACATTTTACATCCCAACTTCACTGGGATTGGGGTTGTAGAATCCAGTGGTCATAGACATTGTTTAACCTTTACTTTACATTCAACACAGTCAAAACTATTCCATTTAATAATCCTATTAGCTCAACCAATAATTTGCGCCACTTTTTAAATCAAAACTTGAGAAACCTTTGACCCCTGTACAAACTGAAATGTTTTTTTTTTTTTACCTACCCCATAATTCTGGCATTATTTATTAGTCTAACTGTGGATGGACAGAAGCTGTTTTTGTGTCTTGAGGTTTTAGTCATGAAGGCCCTCAGTCATCTGCCAGAGGGGAAGGTAACAAAAGGTTTGTGTGAGAGTAATCGGCCACAATCTTCCTTGCTCACCTCAGGGCCCTGGAGGTGTACAGGCCCTGACAGGATGGCAGATTGCAGTCAGTCACCTTCTCTGCTGCATGGATGATACGCTGCAGTCTGCTCCTGTCCTTAGCAGTGGCAGCAGCATACCACATGGTGATGGAGGAGGAGATGATGGACTCTGATGGCAGTGTAGAAGTTCACCATCATTTTTTTTTTTTGGTAGGTTGAACTTCCTCAGCTGCCACAGAAAGTACATCCTCTGTTGTGCTCTCTTGGTGAGAGAGCTGACGTTCAGCTTCCACTTGAGGTCCTGGGTGATGGTGATCCCCAGGTAACTGAAGGACTCTACAGCGGTGACTGGGGAGTCACACAGGGTGATGGGGTTGGCCAGGACTGAGTTCTTCCTGAAGTCAACAACCATCTCCACTGCCTTGAGGGCATTGAGCTCCAGATTGTTCCGTTTCCACCAGGACACCAGGTGATCGATCTCCCGTCTGTTCTGTTGGAAAAGAAGTCAGTGATCCACCTGCAGGTGGACTCGGGCACAGCAAACTGAGCTTGTCCTGCACCAGGATGATCGTATCGAAAGCAGAGCTGAAGTCCACAAAGAGAATCCTGGCATAGGTTCCTGAGGAGTCCAGATGCTGGAGGATGAAGTGGAGGGCTGTGTTGACAGCCTCGTGTTGTTGGCTCTGTAGGCAAACTGCAGGGGGTCCTGGTGAAGGTCAGAGGTGTCCTTGAGGTGTGTGAGGACAAGATGCTCAGAATACCTTTCAATACGATTGGAGCATTTTTAGATTTTGACCTCTGTGTAATTCTTCAATTGGCCCCTACCTGGCTGCCTACAGAAAATTCAAGTGGCCACTTTGCTTTTTCAAGAGTAATGTCTAAGGAGTATTTATGCCAGTTTTGGTGCTTGCATCACCATTTGAAGGATTCCTCTGTAAATATTCACTTATCTGCTACACTAACTCAGGTTCCTCCTTATCAAATCAAATCAATTTTATTTATATAGCACCAAATCACAACAAACAGTTGCCCCAAGGCGCTTTATATTGCAAGGCAAAGCCATACAATAATTACGAAAAAACCCCAACGGTCAAAATGACCCCCTGTGAGTAAGGGGGCCATGTATTTATGAGCCAACTCATAAATACATGGTACCATGATCAACCACACAGCCTATTAGACAAACACATAAGAACCTCTGAATCACAACTAAGGACCTGGTGAAGGCATCAGATACAAATGTGGCATCATTCATTTTTAAGAGTGCAGTCTTCTTTTGGCTGCTCTCGTTAGGGGGCGCCACAGCAGATCATTAGCTTCCATCTCACCCTGTCCTCCGCATCTTCATCTGTCACACCAACCACCACGTCCTCCCTCACACCCATAAACCTCCTCTTTTGGCCTCCAACCACAGCATCATTCTCCCTGTATATCCCGTGTCACTCCTCTACACGTCCAAACCATCTCAATTTCAACTCTGCTGTTTAACCACATTTATACCGAGAGCCTCCTTATTTATCATGGATGCACAATTGTGTGCAGTGTGTACACGAGGAGGCTCTCACTATAAATGGGCATAAACATTTATCTCACTGTATGACCCACTGAAAATCTGATAAATCAAAACTGAAAAAACCCTAATCGTTTAACCTTTTTTTGTAAAATAACTTTACATGGAAATAGACATAATCAAGGACTTACACATATCGTTTGATTAAATGAAAAGTGCAGTCGGAGTAAATTGAGTTTGAATATTTTTAGTGAGTGTGTATGTAAAAACCTATGGCCTTATCTAAGAAGAAGCATCCCTTCAGGTCAAAGACCAGAACACAATGATGGCTACCCTCTGTTTAGTTTTTTCTTTCATGTTTTACATGTTAAAGGGGTCATGTTGTGCAAAATCAATCTTTTCTCATTAAATATGGTTAGGATTTCATGTTAAATATCCTCACAGTCCTACAATTCTATGACAGAACATGCAGGAACTAACCTACAAGATAAATTTAGGCTCGATTCGTTTTGGGTTTCACTTGTCAGATGTTAAAATAAAGCGTCACATACGTGCAGTATTAAATACGGATGAGGACGGAGCCTTCTGTCCACACTGTGTACGTTTCACCTGGATTCATGGCAGTTCCCCGAAATCTTACTGATATGGATTAAATGGAGCACCAGATACCTTGGGGGCAGTATAGCCAAAGTTCAAGAGAGACAACCCAAAGAAGCCAGTTAACAATGGTGGAATATTTTTGAGGGTGCATTTCCTGGACTACCCAGCAGTGGGGAATAAGTTTCATTACACTAGAAGTCTTTCAGAAAGCGCTGTAACTAGGTTTAAGGATATGATTCCTTCTTTATGTTCTCTAATGCCATATACCAACACAGTGCAGAGTAGCTACCTAAACTCTGTAAGTGAGATAGAGTATCTCGTCAATAGTTTTACATCCTCATTGAAGACAACTTTGGATGCTGTAGCTCCTCTAAAAAAAGAGAGCTTTAAATCAGAAGTGCCTGACTCCGTGGTATAACTCACAAACTCGTAGCTTAAAGCAGATAACCCGTAAGTTGGAGAGGAAATGGCGTCTCACTAATTTAGAAGATCTTCACTTAGCCTGGAAAAAGAGTCTGTTGCTCTATAAAAAAGCCCTCCGTAAAGCTAGGACATCTTTCTACTCATCACTAACTGAAAAAAA
The DNA here is from genome assembly GCF_902500255.1 of Thalassophryne amazonica. NCBI lineage: Eukaryota > Metazoa > Chordata > Actinopteri > Batrachoidiformes > Batrachoididae > Thalassophryne > Thalassophryne amazonica. Next base: position 19,371,331 of record NC_047121.1, on the reverse strand, counting down.
TAAGAACCCCAGGTTTCTTTTCAGCACTGTAGCCAGGCTGACAAAGAGTCAGAGCTCTATTGAGCTGAGTATTCCATTAACTTTAACTAGTAATGACTTCATGACTTTCTTTGCTAACAAAATTTTAACTATTAGAGAAAAAATTACTCATAACCATCCCAAAGACGTATCGTTATCTTTGGCTGCTTTCAGTGATGCCGGTATTTGGTTAGACTCTTTCTCTCCGATTGTTCTGTCTGAGTTATTTTCATTAGTTACTTCATCCAAACCATCAACATGTTTATTAGACCCCATTCCTACCAGGCTGCTCAAGGAAGCCCTACCATTATTTAATGCTTCGATCTTAAATATGATCAATCTATCTTTGTTAGTTGGCTATGTACCACAGGCTTTTAAGGTGGCAGTAATTAAACCATTACTTAAAAAGCCATCACTTGACCCAGCTATCTTAGCTAATTATAGGCCAATCTCCAACCTTCCTTTTCTCTCAAAAATTCTTGAAAGGGTAGTTGTAAAACAGCTAACTGATCATCTGCAGAGGAATGGTCTATTTGAAGAGTTTCAGTCAGGTTTTAGAATTCATCATAGTACAGAAACAGCATTAGTGAAGGTTACAAATGATCTTCTTATGGCCTCGGACAGTGGACTCATCTCTGTGCTTGTTCTGTTAGACCTCAGTGCTGCTTTTGATACTGTTGACCATAAAATTTTATTACAGAGATTAGAGCATGCCATAGGTATTAAAGGCACTGCGCTGCGGTGGTTTGAATCATATTTGTCTAATAGATTACAATTTGTTCATGTAAATGGGGAATCTTCTTCACAGACTAAAGTTAATTATGGAGTTCCACAAGGTTCTGTGCTAGGACCAATTTTATTCACTTTATACATGCTTCCCTTAGGCAGTATTATTAGACGGTATTGCTTAAATTTTCATTGTTACGCAGATGATACCCAGCTTTATCTATCCATGAAGCCAGAGGACACACACCAATTAGCTAAACTGCAGGATTGTCTTACAGACATAAAGACATGGATGACCTCTAATTTCCTGCTTTTAAACTCAGATAAAACTGAAGTTATTGTACTTGGCCCCACAAATCTTAGAAACATGGTGTCTAACCAGATCCTTACTCTGGATGGCATTACCCTGACCTCTAGTAATACTGTGAGAAATCTTGGAGTCATTTTTGATCAGGATATGTCATTCAAAGCGCATATTAAACAAATATGTAGGACTGCTTTTTTACATTTACGCAATATCTCTAAAATCAGAAAGGTCTTGTCTCAGAGTGATGCTGAAAAACTAATTCATGCATGTATTTCCTCTAGGCTGGACTATTGTAATTCATTATTATCAGGTTGTCCTAAAAGTTCCCTAAAAAGCCTTCAGTTAATTCAAAAGGCTGCAGCTAGAGTACTGACGGGGACTAGAAGGAGAGAGCATATCTCACCCATATTGGCCTCTCTTCATTGGCTTCCTGTTAATTCTAGAATAGAATTTAAAATTCTTCTTCTTACTTATAAGGTTTTGAATAATCAGGTCCCATCTTATCTTAGGGACCTTGTAGTACCATATCACCCCAATAGAGCGCTTCGCTCTCAGACTGCAGGCTTACTTGTAGTTCCTAGGGTTTGTAAGAGTAGAATGGGAGGCAGAGCCTTCAGCTTTCAGGCTCCTCTCCTGTGGAACCAGCTCCCAATTCAGATCAGGGAGACAGACACCCTCTCTACTTTTAAGATTAGGCTTAAAACTTTCCTTTTTGCTAAAGATTATAGTTAGGGCTGGATCAGGTGACCCTGAACCATCCCTTAGTTATGCTGCTATAGACGTAGACTGCTGGGGGGTTCCCATGATGCACTGTTTCTTTCTCTTTTTGCTCTGTATGCACCACTCTGCATTTAATCATTAGTGATCGATCTCTGCTCCCCTCCACAGCATGTCTTTTTCCTGGTTCTCTCCCTCAGCCCCAACCAGTCCCAGCAGAAGACTGCCCCTCCCTGAGCCTGGTTCTGCTGGAGGTTTCTTCCTGTTAAAAGGGAGTTTTTCCTTCCCACTGTAGCCAAGTGCTTGCTCACAGGGGGTCGTTTTGACCGTTGGGGTTTTACATAATTATTGTATGGCCTTGCCTTACAATATAAAGCGCCTTGGGGCAACTGTTTGTTGTGATTTGGCGCTATATAAAAAAATTGATTGATTGATTTCCTCAGCATTGATGCAATATTTTTTTTTTTTTTTTAGTTTTAATGTTTTTAAGACACATTGGCTTTTTTTTAAGTTGGATTTGTCCTTGAACAAACTGATATACAGTTGTAAGAGTTCAGCTTTGATTTTTGGCAGCAGAGACCCTGCAGACACTTGAGAACCGCGGGTTCCTTACTTGGTAGAGTTCACTGGCAGCCTTGTCCGACACGTTAAGAACCCCCAGAGAGCTGGCTCGCTTCATGCTGCGCCCAGAGCGGTGACATGCAAGGAGACGCCAGTGAGGAGTGGGGTGAGGGGTCAGAGGTCAGAAGTGAGGGGGCGGAGAGTCAGGTGAGGATTTTAATTCACAGGATGTGGCAGTTAATGATATTCATATTTTCTACACAAATTTTCACTGCTGACAAAAAATAAAATGTTCATATGTACGTCTGTTCTAATGTATCAGCAACCTCCAAATATGAAAGATATAACGGTTTAATAAGCAGTTATTAAGCTGCACCAAAGCAATGTTTCCACAAAAGTCCATGCAAACACCCAAACCCGCTCAGTGAAGCCACACTGCAGAAAATACAGGTGGTTTATTTCTTCAGTCTGACTGCAGCAGAGTGTTTTCGGCCTCAGTGCATTAAACCATCAGATGGGTGACATGGCTGACCGCGTGCTCGACCCCTGACAGGTCGGCAAAAATTAAAAGTGTGAAAGGCGTTCAGTCGGTTTCACTGGGTTTTAATGGATACACATTAATCAACAGGTCATTATGCTGGTTTGACCACGATGATCTCAAATGGTTCTTCACCGGAAAAGTCGAACTTGAATCACACTCCGTCCCTCCCCCCTCAAACAAATAAACATAAATACTGAAGTCTAAAACCATCTGCATTAACAGAAGGTCTGGTCCGTAGGCATTTGGACAGTGACAATTTTTAAATAGAAACAATCAAGAAATGCTTGTTGTGCAGGCTGACAGCTCTACGGGAACAAAACAAAACAAAAAAATATCACATTCTCCACTGAAGAATTAAATCCATTTGTAACGAAGTGCTGCCAATTCCAGAGCCCATAACTAATTAACAAATTAAATATGAGGATTACTGAGAAAACAATCGACTTTTACAGCTAGTTTACTTTAGACAAGTTGCAATTATTTTCATAATCATGTAATTGATAAATTATTTGAATTGATTCGTTATTAGGTGCATGAAATGTCAGAAAATAGTCAATATTTTCCAGAGCCCAAGATTATGCCTTCAAATATTGTGTTGTCTCCAACCCAGAGACATTCAGTTTACTGCCAGAGAGGAGTAATGAAAGTAGCAAAATAAACCAAAAAGTATTCACATTTAAGAAGCTGAAAAATGAGAATTTGGATTAAAATGATAATCAAAATACTTGTTGGTTAATAGTCAAACAATCGACTTCATACAAGAAAACAGATCATAAGTGGGCATAGACGTCCCATGTGCCTTGTGGCAAACTGGAGCTGAAATCCCACATCTTTTGAAGAAAATCTTTCTCTGTGGGACTCCACCATAAACTGCATAAATGGTGCAACAGAAAACCTGAACTCTAGTTTCACCAGTCAACAGAACCCTATAACTTCTACAGAGGTGTCTTGTTGGCTTCCCTCACAAGACTCCTTCCTGCATGCTTCTCTCGGTTTTCATCACTACGGTCCATCTGGAAAGTATTCACAGCGCTTCACTTTGTCCATATTTTGTTATGTTACAGCCTTGTTCCAAAATGGATGAAATTATTTTTTTTCCACAAAATTCTATACACAATACCCCATAATGACAATGTGAAAAAGCTGTGACTTATGCAAATTTATTAGGAAAAAAAAAACTAAGAAATCACACATGCATAAGTATTCACAGAAGCTCAAAATTGACCTCAGGTGCATCCTGTTTCCACTGATCATCCTTGGAAATTTTCGACGGCTTAAATGGACTCCACCTGGGATAAATTCAGTTGATTGGACATGATATGGAAAGGCACACATCTGTCTACATATAAGGTCCCACAGCTGACAGTGCATGTCAGAGCACAAACCAAGCATGAAGTCAAAGGAATTGTCTGTAGACCTCTGAGACAGGATTGTCTCAAGGCACAAATCTGGGGAAGGGTACAGAAACATTTCTGCTGCTCTGAAGGTCCCAATGAGCACAGTGGCCTCCAACATCCGTAAATGGAAGATGTCTGGATCCACTAGGACTCTTCCTAGAGCTGGCCACCCGTCTAAAATGAGTGAACAGCGGAGACGAGCCTTCGTCAGGGAGGTGACCAAGAACCCAATGGTCACTCTGCCAGAGTTCCAGCATTCCTCTGTGTAGAGAGGAGAACATTCCAGAAGGACAACCATCTCTGCACCAATCAGGCCTTTGTGGTAGAGTGGAAGCCACTCCTTAGTAAAAGGCATATGGCAGCTCGCCTGGAGTTTGCCAAAAGGCACCTGAAGGTCTCTCAGACCAGATAAACAAAATTCTCTGTCCTGATGAGACAAAGATTGAACTCTTTGGTGTGAATGCCAGGCGTCATGTTTGGAAGAAACCAGGCACCATTCCTACAGTGAAGCATGGTGGTGGTAGCATCATGCTGTGGGGATGTTTTTCAGCAGCAGGAACTGGGAGACTAGTCAGGACATCCTGGATGAAAACCCGCTTCAGAGCGCTCTTGACCTCAGACTGGTGCCACGGTTTCTCTTTCATCACGACAATGACCCTAAGCACACAGCCAAGATATCAAAGGACTGGCTTCAGGGCAACTCTGTGAATGTCCTTGAGTGGCCCAACCAGAGGCCAGACCTGAGTGTGACTGAACATCTCTGGAGAGATCTGAAAATGGCTGTGCATCGACGCTCCCCATCAACCTGATGGAGCTTGAGAAGGTGAAAGGAGAAGGAGAAAGTTTTTCATGTCGTTATGGGGTGTTGTGAGCACAATTTTGAGGGGGACAAAATAACTTAGCTCATTTTGGAATAAGGCTGTAACATTAAATGTGGAAACAGTGACACACTGTGAACACTTTCCAGATACACTGTACCTACTCCAGATACATTTACCACACTATCTGTGATTAATTAATGTAACTGAAGTCCAATACATATTCAGTGTGACTGAAATGTTTGTGTATCCATCCTCTGACTTGTCTCAAGAAAACAGGCTGTAACAATTGGTATCAAAAGTAAAACATGTGTCAAATTACTTATGGGCTCTGAAAATAGAGTGACTATGTGTAAAAAAGGCTGTAATTCCTAAAAGGTTAATATGGTATTTTTGTTAATCCTCTTGAATTAAAGCCAAATGTGGACACTATGAACACATCTGGATGGTTTCATTTCACCTCCACTGTGATGGGGTACAGAGGCTGTACCACTACTAGTGACCATTTTGTGTATGTGCTCATTTGTGGAACATTAAGCTCTTTAAAATAATGCAACTCAAATATAACCTGTGGAAATTTTTTTTTTTTTTTTTTTTTTTTGCAGTACTGTGACTTTACTGAGAGCTGATCACTTACGATGATGACTGAGTGACATCATCATCATACCCATCATCCTGAAGAAGCACAGATGAGCATGTGGCAGAAAAGGAAAATGGAAGTCAGCACACACGAGGCATGCAAGTACACATTCAAAGGAAAACATTTATTTAAAAACAAAGGCACAACACAGCATAACATTCTACATACAGCCATGCAGTTAAAAAAGTTTACAAACCTGAAAATAACAAAATGCCAACTAAGTAAAATAAGAAGAAAAGAACATACCCAACTGAAATATCACAAAGCTATCAAATAAATAAGTGTTCTGTAACCAGTAGTTGTTGAAAGTAATGGAGTTCCAGCAGCATAACAAGCATAAAAGCATTTGAAAAGCAGACAGTTTCTGTCTCGTCACAGACATTATTAAAAATTGCACCAGGTGCCTGTGAGTGATGAAGCTGCACTGACGCCTTCTGTACGTGCACCGTTTGCATATTTTTAATTTTTTGTAAATGAGGTTTGGCCGAGGGGCAGCATGCGTGGCTGCTTCCAAACACAGAAAATACAATTTTGCAGGGTGAGTGCGAGCACAGTGAGGTGAAACAGTGCAACAGAAAACAAGGACAAACAAATACGTGCGTGCCAATAAAAGCTCCCGTGATCATTTTCTTGTGCAAAAAATAAACAGCTAGAGTCACACCACCTTCACCAGCAGCAAACCCCTCTTTAGTTTTTGGTTAGTACACCAACCGCCGCCATGAGGGCTGGAAGGGCGACTCCGTCCTCCAGTACATGAGGTGAAAGCCACCTAGCGGGTCAGTCAGGTGTCTGCGGGATAGTTACCCGGGGTTTTTGGGTTCACTGTCTCGTGGTGGGCCGCCCTTCAGCTTGCGGACCAGTTTCTCACTACTGCGGCGGATCGATGCTCGTAGTTTACTGAAGGAGCCGCTCCTCTTCAGAGAGCCGGAGCCGTCCTGATGGAAGATGTCAAAAGGTCACACACATACACACACACACATGCTCAGAGTGCACATGTACACCCACAAACTCAAAATGTGCACACACTGTGTGCATTAGCATTAAAGCACTGCATTTACCAATAAAGCATTAAAAACTTTTACTGCCATGATTCATTCATTGTTATCCAGACACTCAAATAAATAAATAATACTAAATAAATAATTTTTTGAACTCTGTAATTTCTTGTTGGAGATAAGCGATGCTTCAAACAAATTAATGGCAAACCCCGCTAAAAACAAGGCACCTCACGTTCAATCATCTCCCGCTGGAAGCAGCGCCCCTGAAGGTTAAATTATTGTTTTGGTGGGGGTTTTTTTGTTGTTTTTTGCACTCCCTCACCACAGATCTCCAAAGTGATGGCATCAAAGCCCCTTGACAACTGCTCAGCTGGTTCTACACAAACAGTTGCTAGGGGAAAAATGAACGCCTTCACAATAGCCTCTCAGGTTTCCGACGAGCCAAAATCAAGAGGAAAATCATGACAAATCTGTTCATGTGAAAAGGTGTAATTATTTTCCAGGTGACTGAGGAAATCTGAGAATTAGCATGAAAGAAAAAAAGTTACAACACTGGCTAGTGTTGCTGTTCTGCTGTTCTGTTCTGCTACAGTTTCTGCTTCCGTCTGTGTTCCAGAGTTTCATGTTAAAAGCTAAATGCTGAAACAGACATGACTCTTTGTGTTTATTCCGTCTCTGCTGTATAAGAGGATGAAAAAGTGCATACCGCACTTGGACTGGTCTATAAAATACAAAATGGCCTTTTTTGAAACGGTGTATAACCACTCTCAGCACTGTCATGGACACATGACGTCACACTTTGGAGCTCGATGGGGCATCAAAGCTAGGTACAAAGTTTGGTTTTGACACACTTCAAAATATTCTCAACTTCACCCGGAAACAAAAGTATCTTCCTTCTTCCGTGAAGGGACAGTGCAGCTTGAACGCTAGTGGACCAAGTGCACTGAAGGTCAGGGAGACTATGTTGAAAAATAAGTACAATCTTTCTCCTGCAACGTTTTCTGGGTGAAGCAGAGCAGGTTTTGAAGTACCCTCATACATCAAGGTGTTGCCGAGATAAGACCTGACGTCCTACTGGATGGTTCTGCCGTGACTTCAATTAGCTGCGACAAATGCTTTGAAAAATCAAACAGCCATATCACTAGATTTGTGATGTTTGGTCTGAAGATCAACTGTACTAATTTTCAGGAAGACTAGACAAGATTTGTAGCCTGATTCCCCCAATCCCAATCCTTCAAAAGTTAAATGTGCAAACACATCTCCACATTTGTCGAGGTGGTGGTGCTTGAAGATGTACAGACACGAAACCGTGAAAAGAATCTTTTTAATGATACAAAGTATTGACATGAAATGTGACTGATGGCTGCTCCTGTATCATCCGTCTCGGGGCCCATTGGCCATCGGGGGATAATTATAGACAGCAGTGCAAACAAGCCACTTTGGTCAAATGTCAAAATGAACAAACTGAAGCACACAAAAGTCTCTCGAGCTTCAGCTTGCACGATGCAGTGACACGGATGCACTCATCAAACCTGTAGATCCAGCGACTCCTGCACAGTGCATTTCTATACTGAACCGTGTTTAGTTTGGATCCAAGTACAAGCCGTTCTTGCACAAAGTGTCACTGCTCACTAATTTAACAAAATCCTGGAGGAAAAAACAGCTCATCTGTTCTTGTGAAAACAGAGCAAATGGACGTTTGAAGCCTTTAAATTCAGCTTCTACACTCGGAGGAAAAGCAACTTCGTGACTCATCAATAACACCTACGTATCCATCTGTCAAGATCATTAACCAGTGCAGAAGCTGCTGATATTTTCCCCGACAACCTGAACAGTATTAAGACTGTTCTCTCTGCTTATACTGCACATTTAAAACCGTGGCCAGTCAGTGTTTTGTCCTTCAAGTGCAGTTTTAATTATTTTAAGCTGCAAACATTCTCTCATGTTTGCTGACATGGAAAGACTATTTGATGATAAAACCTCAACCTCACATCTTCTCCAAACAACATCCCAATACACGACTCATTTGATTATATTTAATGAAACAGTTCTCTGCTTTTAAAAAGTTCAATTTGGTTTTTAATATCAGGTACAGGCTTCTAACTTACCTACTTCTCTAAACATCATGTGTCGCCAATTCCATTCAAACTCAAGTATTTTTACCTTCACAAAACAATTATGTTAATATGAAAATTCAGTTAAAAAAATCTCAGGACTGATATGATCAGTTTCAGCACAAAGCAAAGTGTCTGGAGCTCACCCAGTTATGATAGCCACACACACACAGAGGAAACACAAACAGAGAGGCGAAAGGTTTGTGTGAGTGAAGAGTTAAGGTTTATTAGAAGCTAAAAGACAAACTGCAAAATGCACAAACACACAGCAGATTAGTAGCAGAAGCAAAGAACAGAGAAGAGTTGACTGTTCATTTCCAAATTCAGTACATTTTCATAAGTTTCAGCTGACCCCTCCCCCTACAACACACACACACACACACACACACATCTATACACAGTGGCAATACAGAAAGTAAACCAGCATGCATGATGTCGTGCACTTTCTACAGACCAAAAAGCTAAACTTCCAACTTTAAATCAGAAATCTTAAACAAATTTGACTCGATTACTCTGTGCACAGGGTTAGGGTTGTGCACAGCCCAACACCACCACTGTTACCTTTAGTGTGACACCTGATCATGACAATACTGTGAAGGTGACACACTCATGACTGAACTCCACAGCAGTAACAAAGTGCTAGTGTTGAGTGGAAATATTCATGTGTTAAGTCACTACAAGGTGAATATGATTCAAGTCACCACTAATGATGAACTAAGTGACAGCGACCTGAACCACAGACACACAAAAAGCCTCCAGTGCATTTTTAAAAGGCAGGTTTTAAGGAGGGATCATGTAAAGAGGAAGTTACTGAAGCATCGGCTCAAAGCATTCTTGACCTCAACTCGTTTTCAAATAATTCACAATTGTTTCTTGGCACAATAGTTGTATCATTCATTTACTTTCATAACTTGGCCTTTGAGTGTTTTTATTTTAAACGCAAGAATTATCTTCCAACATTTACATCATTTTGACAATTAGTCTGGTCCCAACAGGACAATGGACATTCATGCATGTCAAATAATTACTCAAACATGCAGATTTTTCAAACTGATGGTGTTTTCCTGGGTGTGCTTCTGCACGTCTGTGCTCCCCTGGATCTGTTGTATTGGGCCATTATTGTAGCAGAAGGATTTGCAAATGTGTATTTCGATCTGTGTGTGTAACCAGATCCACAAATGTGTGGAAAAAATAGTGTGTGTGCAACGTGTCTGAAAATGGGGCCGCTCAACTGGATGTGTTCTTACACGTGACTTTTGCTACACTACTGCTGCAGAAGATCCACAAATGCATGCAGCAATTTGTACCTGTGTGGAGACTTGTCTGTGTGCCTCCACGGCTCCACAGCTTCATACCACCAAGGGCGCAATCACCAATAATATCAGTCATTGTTCCCGTTTTAAGCCTGGCTGGGCCCTCGAACAACATCTCTGAGGGCGTGTCTTTTTTCTCCTGTGTTTCAGAGACCAGGAACATGGATCTTCTTGCGTCTTTTAATTTTAAGTAAACAAGAATAAAACTGATTACACTATGTAACAATTTTTGTTCCTGGCTTCTAAGTGTTATATTTCAACTGCTTATGTCTAAAGTCTATGGAAAAATGACTACATTCAGCACAAACTTTGATTTTTTTTTTTTTTAACGTTCTAGAAAGTTCTAAAAGTTTCTTGAAATTTCTAGATAATTCTGGAAACTTCTAGAAAATTCTGGACAGTTCTAGCAGTTAAAGAATATTCTAGAAGACTACTCAGTAGTTGTGAAGGCGAATTGAGAATATTCTTGAAAACAGACAAATTTCAAAATATTGTCCTGATCACAGAAGCAAAGTTTCTGTGGAATAACAGCTATTTTCTATTTATTTAAGGCATAACAGGTTAGGAAAACATACTGTGTACCCAGGAACAAAACAAAAATAAAAATTTGTTACATAGTGTAGTAAGAAAATGTTAACACAAATAGTACTACGAGGTCCGGCTCTCCACAATTTCACTGATACTTACTGGACTGGTAAGCATTGAAAGCCGAGATAGACATGTCCAAACTTGTCCTCTGACACTCCGAAACAGAGGTGTTCCTTTGTCTCGCTTCCAAAGCGAATCGGTCGTGACGCGCGAAGCCTCCCGTGGCTTTCCTTGACAAAATCTCTTGTTAAAAGTGAAATCTGCCGGAAAATGGCTGATGTCCAGCTCTTGTGATAACCAGAGAAAGAGCACACGACGGTCTCGTATCCACAGAGCCACCTGTTTAGAAATGGTCCGGTGGATTGTGCCGCATCATCGCAGCTCGGAGCGCGGCACGCCGAGCGTCCTTAAAGGGGTCCTTAAAGCTGTAGTAACAGACCTTATTCTCTGTGAAGCCCGTAAAAGTTTCACTGAAAGCCAGATAAATTTTTCAAATGGTTTCCAGGTGCCAGTCTCTAACAGCTTCTGAAAAAATTCTGATGGAAAAAAAGTCCTTTTCATTCCGCCATTTCCAGACAATGAAAATCCGACGAGGGGGCGGGACCACTCCTTCCCAAGGCGTGCTCACAGGCGAATGACGTCACCGACAGGCGTGGAAAAACTCACGCATGCGCACGAGGGTTCAAGCATGTCTGACGTAAAAACATATGAATGAAATCCATATAGTTTTTGAAAAAAATAAAAAGGGCCGTTACTTTATTGACAGACCTCGTATATCCGATGGAAGAGCACTGCATTCACTGGATTAAAAAAAAAATCCTGATCTGGTAATTACGAGTGCTGGACGTCTGGAGGGGGTGAGAAGCAGGGAAAGGTTAGATGATGAAAGCACACTGTGTGGATTTTCCCCTAAGGTGGTCCTGGATGAATTAAATTCTTCCAAGGAGGGGCACAGGGCCCCCAGACTGAAAAGCGCATTCTTCCGTAATCAATAACTTCAAAGCAAATCAAATGACACCTCTTTCCAAATGCTGAAATACAGACTGCAAACTGCAACAGACCAAAATTTTTTCCCCCAAAATGAGACGTCCTCCATTCTTTGTGCATTACAGTGATCTTGATGTGCAGTTGGCTGCAAGGGACCTTTTCTTATTATTACCATTTTTATTCTTGTGTTTATTTCAAATTAAATGACGCAAGAAGATCCATCCATGTTCCTGGTCTCTGAAACACAGAAAAAAAAAAGATGCCCTCAAAGGTGTTCTTCAAGGGCCCTGCCAGGCTTAAAACGGTACCAGTGACTGATATCATTGGTGTTTGCGGCCCTGGTGGTATGAAGCTGTAGAGCCACAGAGGCACACAGACAAGTCTCCACACAGGTACAAATCGCTGCACTTCCGTGGCAGAAGTGTAGCAAAAGTCACATGTAAGAAAACATCCAATTGAGTGGCTCAAGTTTCACAGACACATGGTTACACACAGATTTTTATTTTTTTACACATTTGTGGATCTGGTCACACACACACACACACACACACACACACACACACACACACACACACACACACACACACACACACACACACACACACACACACACACACACACACACACATTTGCAAATACTTTTGCTACAATAATGGCCCCATACTGTTGGTCTGAAAATGAGGCGTGGTCAAAAGTAGGTCTGATACACCGCTATCCTTGAACAGGCAGACGTTCCCAGCATTGAAGCCATGCTGCTTAAATAGCAGCTCCAGTGGGCTGGGCATGTGACCCAGATGGAGGAACATCACCTTCCCAAGATCGTCATATATGACGAACTGTCAACTGGCCATCGTGACAAAAAAAAACTAATGGAAAATACCAAAATCTTACGTCTGTTTTGTGCCATATCTTAAAGCTGTTTTTCTTCCTCTCTAACTTTGTTGGCAGAGAAAACTGGAATGGGTTCCATGTAGGAGTGTAAGTGATCACAAAAGTTTTTAATCACAGACCAGACAATTTTTCAGAAAAAAAAAGAAAAAGACAAGGATCTTTTGCCTCTGGTACTGAATCAAAAGTACATGTCCAATGTTTAATTTTTTAAAATACTTAATAGTTATGTTAAATTGCAATATGAACAGTACCAAAGTATGAAAATAACTTTTGTCAATCAAAATGATCTAGTAGCTCTAACTTCAAGTTATTTTTCAAAAGATGAGGATGTCTCTATTTTCTGGTGAGAGGGCAAGAATTATATCAACATTTAGATCAAATTTTTTGGATGCATACCAGGGTGTTGACTGTTCCACCACTTGTCCCGTGAGCAGGGTGCTGAATGTGCCTGGTGCACTCAGCACCCCGGTGTTGTAGAAATGAAGAGCTCAACTACTTCACCTCAGGGAGATTTGGTGGACAACTGCTGACCTTGTAAATTATCTGCTGCACGCTTTGACACTTTGTGCACAAATCTGCTTCATTGTGACAGAACCATCATCATCAAACAGCAAACAGGAGTTGGACATGTCACAAATACAGTTGGACTATGCAGGTTTAGACTGTGCATGTCCACTGACAATGGAAGATTTATATATTTACAAGAACAGCAGCAAAGAGGAGGAGAGGGGCAAAAAAAAGACTAAAATTTCAAATGGACACAAAACTGATCCAAATTTTAGTTTTAACCTCCATGGCATTGTACATCATATCTGAAACACCCACTCTGAAACAGTACATGCTGACTGTTTCATAACAAGAGCGCCGCAAACAATACAGCTTCCCATGACGGTGAAAAGTCAGTCACAGGTCATGACAATGGCAGGTACAGAAGAGCTCCAGGTGGGTAGAGACAGAGCCAGAAAACAAGACGTCTACATAACATCATGAGCCTAAAAACTCTGATTTGGGGCTGCTTTTACTTAACTATGAAGGACTGTCTCTTTAAAATGTACTGCTGACTCTCTGCAGAAATGCTACGATACAACAAATTTTGGAAACAAGAGTCTAACAATCATTCATGTCAGGTCAAAATGGCAGGTGGTGTGCTTTAAAGGAGAGCTGAGAAAAAGTAGGAGGCAGAGATTTAACATTACACAATCATTCCCTCCATGTAACCTAAGTCTATAATCTGATTCTACAACTAATATAAAAGTAGAACAACACAGCAAAGGTTAAAGACACAGAGAAAGACTGAAGAGGAGGAGGAAGAGAGAAAGAGACCAGTGTATAGGAGCAGCACAAAATAGAAAACAAGGTACATCAGAAGCACGAGAATGCTGCCCAAAAATAAACGCCATCATCGCCTTCTCTCTCTTGTTCTGTAGGGGTGGGACAGAGGGCAGATAATAGTGTGTGGTGCTTCAAAGCACCAAAAAAAAAAAAAAAAGGCAGGAAGCAAAAGTTATGATTTACACAAACAGACTGTCTTCCCATTTTTTTCAAGCCACTCTAATTCCGATGGCTGAGAGGAGAGCATTAAAAAAACATTACAGCTGGTTCCACCCTTCACCAAGATTCCCACCAGAACCCACAGGAGGGAGAGAGAGCGAGAGAGTGAGAGCTGAAGAAAACTGCAACGTTGAAGGGGTTGAGGTGACGTGTCCGCCATGCAGAAGACAAGTTTTTAGAACCATTACAAGGCATCTGGAGTTATGTCTGCCGGTCACACAGGAGGAGACGAGAAGGAGAGAGAAGGAAATACAAACTGTGAAAAACAAAAATACAACAGCAACACACAGATGAGCTGAAAGGTGTGGTTATGGCAGGAGGAGCAACAGGAGTGGAAAAACAACAGCATATTTGTTCAATGGCGTGAAGGCTGAATGAGACACTACAGCTGTTAGAAGATGTTACCCAGATCAGACAGTATTTCTCAGTTTTATTATTATAATGGAGAAACAAGTGTGGCAAGTTACTTCTCAACATTCAATACAGGAACACAAAAAGAGCCCCCCCCACGATGTATCAGATAATATCTGCCTATCATGACGGTGATTTCTTTTTCTGCACAAATACCAATGTTTAACACAGCATGTTCAGACAATCAAAATCAATTACACTTCAAACGGGGAAAACAATTAGCATCCAAAAAACATTTGGTCTCTAAATGTGTAAAAACATAGTCCTGGTCAGAATTATTGGTACTCCTGCTTTTTCAGTACCAAATTTAAAATATGTTAACAGAGGGCATTAACAAGAAAAGAAAAAAAAAAAAAAAAAAAAAAAAAAAAAAAAAATCAACTTTAGTTCTCAAGTGTATTAGGTGCCTTCTGTCAAGTAGCTGAAATATCACATTTTCTTTAAGAAGATTCTCCTCTGTTCCACTCCACCATGAAGCTGCACTGTGCACAGTTTCTCCCATCACAGCTAGGGATGGGTATCGATAAGAGTTTATCGATAGATACCATTATCGATTCCGCTTATCGATCCGATTCCTTATCAATTCCCTTATTGATACCTCTTGTGAATTTTTTGTGTACTAAAAGTAGGCTTTGCAGGTTTTCTATATCAAAGGATCAAAGAGCTTTTTCTTATCGTGCACCCGCTCTGTGGAACGGTGTTCCTGCGACCATGAGGCAGTTGGAGTCTGTGGACATTTTTAAGTCAAGTCTTAAAGCCTATTTTTGCAGGGGTGGTGGCCAAGTGGTTAATGCGCTTGGTTTCAGTTCAGAAGGCTCCGGGTTCAAATCCCACCCCTGCCACATTTCTCCATGTAATGTGGAGTTGCATCAGGAAGGGCATCCGGCGTAAAACCTGTGCCAATTCAACATGCAGATCCACCTTGGATTTACTGTGACGACCCCGAGTGCAAACAAGGGAGCAGCTGAAGGGACTTACTTTTACTTAAAGCCTATTTTTATTCTCTTTCTTATGAATAGTTTTTATTTTTTATCTGTTTTATTCTTTTACTTCTGTTTTTAATTATGTATTTGAATTTTTTATTTATTTATTTTAATTTTTTATGTTGAACTGTTCTATGTGAGGCGCCTTGACATGGCTTTTGTTGTGATTTGGCGCTTTATAAGCCGATTAAATTGAAACTGAACAACATTTTATTGAGTCTTAAAGTAAATAAATATGAAATTGGTCACTGGATCCTTAAACTTTGGACATAATAAACTCTACATGGTGGATTCTTGATCTCTGGACATAAATAGGAATAAACAAAATCTGTAGTTTTTGTCAAACGCATTTCCTTTCAGACATTATTGGCATGAATTTCACTCTATACATCTGAACTGAGCTCTTGCAGCTGACTGTGCTGCACGTCAGGATGTAATTTATAATAAAGAATGCAGCACGTCTCATTTTGAGAGGAAAAAAAAACAATTTAGTCGATTGTAGTTTCTTGTCTGTATTACCACGTTTCTAAGTGGTGTAATTTTATTTGTTTTGAAGTTATTAATTCCGACCAGACTGTCTCAGCAGAGAGCCGCTCAGCGTTTGGAGCTGTGCTAACGGAACGGAGGATGATTCTCATTTCTTCACTGCAACAAGACAAGAGTCCCAGATAGTGACTTTAATACACACAAAAGTGACTCATGATATTTTAATGGCTTTGAGAGGGGTTAAGAAGCAGACTTGCCATTTCTGAAGAGCAGCGAACCAAAGAACCATGAGCCAGTGGATCGAAGCATTGTTTCATTGGTTCACGTTTCAAAGTGGTGTCGCGCTGCAGAAACGGCTGATTACAGAGCTGCTGCAGGGTCTGTAATCAACATAGAGGAATGATCATTTTCCCCGACAAACACACTCAAAAACAACGGCCGCTCTGAAGGACCGATAAGGGAAACGTTAAGCAAAAAAGCCACAACCCCTGGCAATAATTATGGAATCACCGGCCTCGGAGGATGTTCATTCAGTTGTTTAATTTTGTAGAAAAAAAGCAGATCACAGACATGACACAAAACTAAAGTCATTTCAAATGGCAACTTTCTGGCTTTAAGAAACACTATAAGAAATCAAGAAAAAAATTGTGGCAGTCAGTAACGGTTACTTTGTTAGACCAAGCAGAGGGAAAAAATATGGACTCACTCAATTCTGAGGAATAAATTATGGAATCACCCTGTAAATTTTCATCCCCAAAACTAACACCTGCATCAAATCAGATCTGCTCGTTAGTCTGCATCTAAAAAGGAGTGATCACACCTTGGAGAGCTGTTGCACCAAGTGGACTGACATGAATCATGGCTCCAACATGAGAGATGTCAATTGAAACAAAGGAGAGGATTATCAAACTCTTAAAAGAGGGTAAATCATCACGCAATGTTGCAAAAGATGTTGGTTGTTCACAGTCAGCTGTGTCTAAACTCTGGACCAAATACAAACAACATGCGAAGGTTGTTAAAGGCAAACATACTGGTAGACCAAGGAAGACATCAAAGCGTCAAGACAGAAAACTTAAAGCAATGTCTCAAAAATCGAAAATGCACAACAAAACAAATGAGGAACGAATGGGAGGAAACTGGAGTTAACGTCTGTGACCGAACTGTAAGAAACTGCCTAAAGGAAATGGGATTTACATACAGAAAAGCTAAACGAAAGCCATCATTAACACCTAAACAGAAAAAAACAAGGTTACAATGGGCTAAGGAAAAGCAATCGTGGACTGTGGATGACTGAATAGTGATGAATCTCGAATCTGCATTGGGCAAGGTGATGATGCTGGAACTTTTGTTTGGTGCCGTTCCAATGAGATTTATAAAGATAACTGCCTGAAGAGAACATGTAAATTTCCACAGTCGATGATATGGGGCTGCATGTCAGGTAAAGGCACTGGGGAGATGGCTGTCATTACATCATCAATAAATGCACAAGTTTACGTTGATATTTTGGACACTTTTCTTATCCTATCAATTGAAAGGATGTTTGGGGATGATGAAATCATTTTTCAAGATGATAATGCATCTTGCCATAGAGCAAAAACTGTGAAAACATTCCTTGCAAAAAGACACATAGGGTCAATGTCATGGCCTGCAAATAGTCCGGATCTTAATCCAATTGAAAATCTTTGGTGGAAGTTGAAGAAAATGGTCCATGACAAGGCTCCAACCTGCAAAGCTGATCTGGCAACAGCAATCAGAGAAAGTTGGAGCCAGATTGATGAAGAGTACTGTTTGTCACTCATTAAGTCCATGCCTCAAAGACTGCAAGCTGTTATAAAAGCCAGAGGTGGTGCAACAAAATACTAGTGATGTGTTGGAGCGTTCTTTTGTTTTTCATGATTCCATAATTTTTTTCCCTCTGCTTGGTCTAAAAAAGTAACCATTACTGACTGCCACAATTTTTTTTTTTCCTGATTTCTTATAGTGTTTGTTAAAGCCAGAAAGTTGCCATTTGAAATGACCTTAGTTTTGTGTCATGTCTGTGATCAGCTTTTTTTTCTACAAAATTAAACAACTGAATGAACATCCTCCGAGGCCGGTGATTCCATAATTTTTGCCAGGGGTTGTATTGATATTGGTGGATCAAATCATTTCTTAACAATACTCTAAAAGAACCGGTTCTCGATACTAAACCCTAATCACAGCCATAGAAGCATAGAACTCCTTAGAGTTAACACGGGTGTCTTGGTGGCTTTCCTCACTCGTCTCCTTCCACAATCACTCGGTTTTTGAGAACAGTTACTACAGACAGAATTACCAGACTGTTTGTATTTCGTAATTACTGATATACTGATATGAAGACATTCAAGACATATTCAGTGACTCTGAAATGTTCATGTATTCAACACCTGCAAAAAAAAAAAAAAGGGTTGCAAAACTCACATTATCCAGTAAACTTAACATGTACCAATAACTGTACATGTTATATATGTGTTTATTTATTACTATATTCACCTTTTGCTGTTCAACAAGTGAGCATTATACTAGGGCTGTCCGCGCGTCGGGACGCAGCCGGCGCGGTACAGCGGCACAGGAAAAACACCTCCGTGTTGATAACCATTTGCAAAATCCAGGCGGCTTTTGATGGCTTTCAGTGGAGTGAGTATATGAGAAATTGTTTAACAGCTGGACATGTTCCAATTTGTCCTTAAGGCTTCCAACAGAGGTGTTTTTCCTGTGGCGGAGCGTCGCAGCGGCTGTGAGCCGACGCTGCAATCCGTCCGCACGTCTTTCATTAAAAAAATCTCCTTTAACAGTGGAATATCCGGATAAAATGCTGAAACCGACTTCTTCTGAAACTTCTCTGTTCTCTCACGACGTCCTGGATCAATAGAGCCTGAAATGTGGAGGTTTTCAGCTTGAAACAGGCTGACAACGGCGCCTGAGAGCGCTGCGTGACGTCTTGCACCGTGGGAAGTCCTTAAAGCGACAGTATCACCTCAAAATCTCTCATCAGCCGTTAAAATTTTCACCGAAAACCAGCTTAATTTTTCGAACCATGTCCACTTCGATGTGCCTCACAGGTTTAGAAAAAATTTTGATCAAACAAAGCGCCAGTCTCTCAGCAACTTCTCAGACAAAGGAATTCAGACGAGGGGCTGGACGACTCCTCCCACAAGGAGTGCTCACAGGCGAATGACGTCACCGACAGGCGTGGAAAAACTCACGCATGCGCACGAGGGTTCAAGCATGTCTGACGTCAAAACATATGAATGAAATCCATATAGTTTTTGAAAAAAATAAAAAGGACCTATACTTTATTGACAGACCTCGTATAATTTTTTTTGATTATACAAAAATATTTAAACTGAATTTATATATTTATTAGCATAATTTAATTTCCATACTTAAAATTCAGAGGCGCTAATAATTCTGACCAGGACTGTGGCTGAGTAACTGAGGTATAAATTGTTGCCACCAGATGGTGTTATGGAACAATTCAACTTCAAGTTGGAGAGATACTGTGTGGAGGAAACTATTGACATCACTGAGGAAAAACAGACCAACAAAAATGAAAAGATATACAGGTGCACAACACAGAAGAGCAGCCAGATAGCTACGGAGGATTTTTTAGATTATAATTTGAAGACTTCATACTTAAAGCTTCTGTTTAATGTTTCAGCTATTTTAAAATTAAGATTACTGTATTGTTTTCATACTTCAAGTCAGTCTATAAAAGCAACTTTGTTGAACTGTTAAAGTATATTTTTAAACAACTTACGACTGATAATCATGTACTAAGACTCAGTTTTTCCAGGTTGAGAGCGCAAAAGTCTTTTAAGACTCCATAAAAAAAGTTTATCATCCTTGACGTCAGGTAAAAAAGTGGTGAAGTCGAGCAGATTTTTAATTTTTTTCTTAGAAACAGGTACATACAACGTCATTTCAAACCTGAAAAACACATACAGCACCTGCATTTGCCCTATTGAGGTTTCAAATCCCACAAAACTTTGGAGAGTTCGCCCCTCTGCGAGATGTCATTGAATGGACTGCATTTATATAGTGCTTTCCATCTGCATCAGATGCTCAAAGCGCTTTACACATCAATGCCTCACATTCACCCTGATGTCACGCTGCTGCCATGCAAGGCTCACTACACACCAGGAGCAAAGGGGATTAAGGACCTTGCCCAAGAGTCCTTAGTGATTTTCCAGTCAGGCTGGGATTTGAACCGACGATCCTCTAGTCTCAAGCCCACGCTTAACCACTAGACCATCACCTCACCCAACATTAACATGATAAA
This sequence comes from Thalassophryne amazonica, assembly GCF_902500255.1. Taxonomy (NCBI): domain Eukaryota; kingdom Metazoa; phylum Chordata; class Actinopteri; order Batrachoidiformes; family Batrachoididae; genus Thalassophryne; species Thalassophryne amazonica. The sequence goes on along the minus strand of NC_047121.1, from coordinate 19,350,984 downwards.
TGCATTGAGATACTCTGATCAGGCTGCAATTTAACCGCTGCACACAGACAACAGCATTAACATTGCAACACAAAACTCTTTGTATATTGTGCCTAAAAGTCTTGTAAATATATTATTTGGGTTTTTAGATGTTGCTATTGTTTGTTTTATGTAAACATATGAGAAGCTCAGGTTGCTTCTCCGTTATTTTCCAATGAGAAGTGTTTTGAGCCACGATTGCTTCCTGTTCACATCGTTCGCAACTTCGCAAGTAAAGTGAAGTTTGCTCTTTAACTCCCTGCTTAATTGTCCTTTACAACATTGTTTGTCCTGTTTGTTCCAGATTAATAGATATAAGATGTCTGAAATTCAATCCAACAAAGTTACAATCAAAATTTTGATTTAAGTGTTAATGTTCACTGTTAGCCTGTGTGCCATCTGAACATTCCGCTTTGCAGTTTTTCCATTGTCTCTGGCTGCTAACATGCTGACAATATGAACAAAGGAGAATGATAAAAATCTAAAGGGGGGGGGGGGGGAATCAAATAAAAAACACTTCTCATTCTCAAGCAGCAACATCACACAATAAAACAAAATGCCTGTGAATAAAGTCCAAGCAACACGGGTGACAAAACATCATGTCCAGAGGACACTGAGGGGTACAGTACAGAGCCCATGTCAAGCTACGATGTTTGTCATATGACTTACTGATACTGGTGAGAATAAAATTTATTTTGGTACCTGGTTTAGGCAAGGATGGTATTAGTATTTTAAATTTATTCTGACACATTATCAGTAAAAAAAAAAAAAAAAAAGTAGCTTATCTAACTTTAGAAGTTTGACATCTGCAGGAAAGTGATGAAAGGTACAGTACATACATACATAGAAATGACTGACAGTCTGGACCTGCTTTAATCTTACGTCAGCAGTGTACATTCATAATTATCTGTACCATTAGATCAGTGTAAGCCGCGGTGGTCCATGAAGATACTGCAGGTGGGCTACGAGAGGTCATTAAAAATAAATATGGATTTTCAACCTTCTAATAAACTTCAAAATTACCAAAAAATGTGATTATTTTAAACAAAAATTCAATCAGAAGTAATAAAACAAAGCCATGAGATTGACACTGTCATCTCTTATTTATATGGCCTACTTTAATAATATATATATCATAGTCTCATGTGTCAATCAAAACTTTGCTTAAAGGTATGGGTGGACACCCAGACAATTGTCAGATTTCAAAACGAACCCCAGCTTTCTTAAATTTGGGAATGGCTAGTTTAGACAATTGCAATACAGTATTGCAATAGATTATTCCAATGTTAAAAAAGATCTAATCACGACATATATTTGTTAATATTATGGTGAAATTTCAGACATTACTTAATGTTGCATCAATCAGAGGACAACCAGAAGACTCAAAAAACGACTTTATACATACTACATACAGTTAAAATCAACTTTCGGGTTGATCTTTCCTATACAAGGCTGACTAACATGCCCTCAAATCAGTAGGACATAAATGTATCCGAAAAAAGCAGCAAGGACTTCCTGACCAGACACGACGCTTCAACATTAACGTGTGTCACAGCAAACCTCAGAGTCACAACCCGAGGGACAACCCACGGAAGACTCAAGGACAAGATGCTGACTGGCTGTTCACGCTGCTATAACTACTGTTACTATGTGAATAGGCCAATTCTGAAAGGCAGCAGCCTCCACTCAGCACAGAGAGGCTGAGCAAATACTGCAGATAATCTAAAGAGATGTAGCTCTGCTGCAGAGGGACTAAAGTGGTTGTTCACAAGCTGAGGATCCTTACTGCTGGAAATGAAAGTTAGCCGAAACTGCAAAAAGCTAATTGACTGGGAAAGTGTTTATTACTATCAAAGTAATGCAGTAAACGCAAAGTACTATGCCAGAAGCACAGATACAAGCTTTTCACTTTGCCACATTAAAGGGGAAGTTGGATTTTTTTTTTTTTTTTTTAACCTGAGCTCTATTTTGAGAAGTTGGGGTTGATCTTTTCATTTGGACACGACACAGCGACTGTCTGCCAATCTGAGTAAAAAGGCAGCATGACGTCAACTGTCTGATCACACAAACAAAATGCCAGAATATGCTCCAAAATGGCTGTATTTCTGTATAAATCTAATACATTTGGCCTTTTCTTCTTATATTTTGTAAACGTTGGCGAGAAATAAACACAAAAACCCAAAACCTTTTATAACCGGATAATACCTCTGAAGTGATTTACAAGACATCTTACAGAGATGTTAGCATTCTAACATTCTACAGGAATGCCACTGTGATACAAATTAAGCAAACGGTACAATTAAGCAGTCAAGCATGGAAAAAAATTCATAGTGACAGCATCAGTTTTTCCGGTTCTTCATAATCTATCATTAAACATTATATATATTAATATACAAAAAATGAATGTTTATGAGTTCAATGGTACGAATATTTCAAGAGGTGAAAGATGGAGCGTTCCACATATTCGTTTCACTGAAAGAATGTAAAAACATTCATCATTTGTTTTATATAATGGCAAAAATAGATCCTTGTCATTTGACATGGTTTGAATTTATAAACAACAGAACATTTTGGTGTTCTGCTGGTGCTTTGACGTCAACAGTCCAATACGAACTTTAAATTGGAGTCCAAAATTGATCTCAGTCAACTTTCAAAAACATTCCGATAGTTCAAAAATAATCCTGAAGATGTAGTCTGTGATGATGTGCACTGACTTCGTGTACAGACTACTGTCTGCACTTTCCTCACTCCAGCAAAAAATAGTGTCAGTAATTTGTCTAGCCTTTTCATCCTAACTTCATCCTCTTCATCTTAACAGCTCTTCGTGCCTCCAGACAGCTTACGATGTAGTGGATTTGTTTGTTTGTGTTAGAAGAATTAGCTCCAATGAGCTCATTCAAATCTTCGTCCGTCAGCAAAACAAACTGTCATGTTTAAGTAAACACAACCCCCAGTAGCGTGTGCGGTGGTCGCAGCGTGCAATGGTGCAATACGAATGGAACCAAATTTGCACGGTAAATGCAATGCAACACAAATGGGACAAATAATCCATGTCACGTGACATACAAAGCACCAATCAAATGACAAGAATCCACTCAGTCTTTATATACTGGCAAGTAACAAGCCGTTCATGCCCCGGGAACACCCATCAAGAAACAATCACCAACTGCTTGTTGCTCTAATTTGTAGCTAATGTGACCGGAAGGTCAGTAAAGTGCTTCTTGTTGCCACTGTGATACTGTCATTACAAGTATCTGGTAGCATGGAGACTGTCCCTATGGAGGAAAAAGTGTGAACATTTATCCAACAAAATGTAAAAGTTTTTAAGAGCCGATTTTTTTAAGGATCATGCGGGCTGTGATTCAAGCCGACTGGGATTTCAACGAAACATGGCTCAGAGGTGCAACCTACCATGAAACGAACTTCCCAAAATTTGCAGACCGAAAACCAAACGGTGACCTTGCCAGGGGTCATCAAAGTTCAAGGCAAAAATACCACCTGCTACCGCGGGACTTCCTCAAAATTGGGCAAGTTGAGTACTTTGGCGGCCCCTGGTGGCCAGCACCATCAAGACCCCAATGTTTTTCAGTTGCATTTGATAGATTAGGGCCTATATTTGTTGATAACATTGATGTTACACCACATGAAAGATGGGATTTTAATTAAATATCAGTTTTGCGTATTTTTGCCTTGAACTTTGATGACCCCTGGCAAAGTCAGCGTTTTGTTTTCGGTTGAGAAATTTTGGGAAAGTTAATTTCTTGGTAGGTTCCATCTCTGAGCCAAGTTTTGTTGAAATCCGAGTCGGCTTGAATCACACCCTAATGTAAACCTGCCTGAACTTTAAAAATACTGGCTCTTAAATGACTGACTTTACAGTTAGACATTTACCTTAGCCTCATGAAATAACAGTGTGGCAGAGTGAAATGTTAAATAATGAGCTCAAAAACACTCTTAAAAATGTTAAGTAAGAAAAGAATGCGAGGTTGTCCATAAAATGTGCCATCATTAGCATTATTGTCAAATAAAAGTATTTTCTAGACATGGCTTCACACACACTATCTTGGATTACTTTGAAGCTGTAAGTGTTAGTTTCCTTACTGTGAGCTCCAATAAAAGATAAATTGCTGGATTGTTGTAGGACCACACTGGTCAATTATAAGCAAACAAGAACTTGTACATAAGAATGATATGGACATAAAAAAGTCACATGGACAAGAGTAACTGATTGGTATCTGATTTTTCTTTTAATTTTCCTCCTTTATTTACAAAATTGATTCAACAAACTGAACCTCCCAAGAGTGAGCAACTCCTGCCTATCATACAGCATTCGTGTTTCTACTGGATGGATGTTCTTTGGTTAAGATGGTACTTTTACCCTTCCAACTCTCTTGAAACACACTTAAAAATTGCACACGATTACTTCCTGTTGATCATATTAATATTAATTATTTGAAATTTTAACAGTTATCAGGCTTACTAAAGCAGTTATTGTTGTTTTGGATTCCATATGGACCATACTGGACGCTGCAGAAAGTAGCTGACTCACTTTTAGCAGTAACACTATTTCTGCCTGTCAGAATCAAGGTCCTGACACAAGGACACTCATTACTCATGATTGCAGCTCAATCCAGAAAGATACAGGAGGTGTGTTAAACTTTATCTGTGGTTTAGAGATTCTTAAACCTTGAGGGCTGTGTACTGTACTTACCCCATTCCACTCCACGCACATACTCACTTCTTCCCCACCATCTGGACTGCTTTCGTACTTCACCGTGTCAGAGTTCAAACTTTCACGGCTTCGCTGTTTCTCTCGAGCCTCCGGCTCACTCAAGACCTCCACCACGCGTTGCTTATGCACACTGTCTAGACCCTAACAAAAAGCACAAACAGCACATACAACAGGACAGCAATAAATAAACAGTTACACACATTTTTCTCAACAAATACAAAATAACCACACAGCATGTAAGACACATTGCAACATATCTTTATTTTGGGGCAGCACCGTACAACTTATGTTTTTAAGAATAATAAAACCAAGAGCACAATAAAGTAGCAATAGTTTTCTGATTAGGAAAGATTCTCCCTCGGCGTAAGCTAGTAGCTACAATGAGTAATCAAATCAAAAACTATAGACAATGTAAATCAATGCACAGGCATCAAATTAAACATCAAGCTGTTCTAACACGTCACTGCTCATCTTACAGAAGCTGATTTTAAAGCAATTTTATTGGGATTTTCCTTGATCCTGAAGGACAACAGCCTTCAGGCAACTAACCTTGATAAATGATACGGTGCCAGTCCCATCATCTTATTTAATATTTAGAATCAAGCCAAGTATAAAAAAAGTAATCCAACAAAAACACTAAACAAAATGCATAACATCTTTACAGGCAAATCATATTTGATAGAGGGCACTGGCTATTCTGAATGGTAAAGCCTGCTTGGGACTAAGATGTCATTAATGTTCTGATAATTGCATTAAGCATGTTGTACTATGAACATGTAAATGAAATAAAAATCAAAAAGCTCAACATATTTTTAGGAAGCCCCTCTATAGATATGACTAGTCATAGCTGCTGTTAGTCATATATGACTTATAGAGCTGGGTATTGATTCAAATTTCAAGATTCGATTCAATTCCGATTCTTAGGATTCAGAATAGATTATTTCGATTTGATTCCATTTGATATCGATTTGGGTTAGTGTTATTAAAACTGTTTTTTAGCTGTTACCCAATTGTCTAGTTATGCACCATAATACTAGTATTATATTGACATTTGACAGCAAATTAATACATCTATCAACTGTTTCAGAAGACCATAACAGCAGATCAAAGCATTGCTTCATTGACTCAAGGTTCAAAGTTAAGCCACACCCTGCTCTACTTGGGGAAGGTCTGCCAATGTTCCCACGAAGACAGGGAGAAGGACTGTGGCTCAAGGCAAGCCGTAAACAGTATGGAGAGGAGTGAAAATTCACAGTCCCTTCTTCCGCGGTGCGGCACCATCCACTCCGACACTGCTGCTGCTTTGATTAAACCCTAACATCATATGTATTTCAGTATCATATTTCGGCCCCAAAACACGCATGACACCACGTGCGCGCACATATGTGTGGTTAAATTTACCAAATGACGGAAATCCATCGTGGTGACGAAGAGCTTTAACCCATGGAACAGATAAAAAATAGGCGAATCGATCTTTTCAACCCAGCACCACTGACTAACATCATAACAAATGTTCCACTCAAATTCTTGAATGCAGTGGCTGCATTCTGAATGCAGTCACTTCAGCCAGGAGCAGATGTGAGCCGGAAATGTCCCATGTAGGGCCTTAAACTCCTTTTATTTTTTATTTTAAATTTTATTGTGCTGTATTATTTATTGTTACTCTTACATGCATTTTAATATGTGTGTTTTATCTTTGTGAATGGAGCAACAGACCGCCACATAATTTCCTTCGGGATTAATAGAGTATTTATCTATCTATCTATGTTCTTACTTTGTCTTTGCTCATAATGTCTATTACATCCAACCAAAAGCTCCAAGTAAAGATCAGTGGCTGTTGTTACCTCCACAGGAGAGCTCCATTAAGTTTCATAAGTAACACACCACCAGAGTACCTGCACTCATCTCTATATTCAAACCACAGTGCACACTTCTCTTTTATAATCTACCCTAAATGCTAAGGTGATGCTGAGTTTTGGCAGTGACAGCTTCCACCTCCACTTGCTGGTGTTTTAAGGCCATGTGTTTCACAGCAACCTTTAAAACCCAGCTAGGAATGTTCTGTTTTTACCAGTCACACCACCACCACCACCACAGACCACACCTGCTTTCTGGAACGCATGGCAGCTTCCTCCAGAGTCTCTGCTGCCTCCAACTTGCCCTGCCGCCTGTAGAGGGCTCCCAGGTTCTTCAAGGTCGTGGTCACTGTGGGGCTGGACACACCAAGAGGACAGACATTTCATTACAGCCACTGTGGTTCAGAAAAATAATTTTAATCATAGAGATAAAATAAAATTTTTATACAATGTAACATTAATGCAAATAATAATATACAAATGAAATGGTAGACCTGCCAGGGAGTTAAGTAGTTTGTTCACCAAATGTTTCAGCAAAACAATGAAAGGAAATGACAAAGAAGTACAACAACTTCTGAGGAAACTCAAATTAGAACTCTGCCAAACGTCTCTGCCACATTAATAAATTAATATAATGATGGGAAGAATCATCTCAATACATTCTATTGCTGGGAACACTATCCATCCTCATGTACTGCAAAAGCTCAAACACTGAAGCCAATAAATAAACTAACCTGTCTACTTTACAAGCTTTGTACCAGCCTCCATATTCTCCAAATGGTGAGCCATCCTTCGGTTTCCCCTAAAAGACAAAGGAATTTAACAATAACAATGCTGCTCCAAGAAATAAACAAATAATAGATTTTTTTTTGGGGGGGGGGGGGGGGGGGTTAAACTGATTAGGATTCCTGTGCCTCATTATCTAGGCTGATAAAACATCTTAAACTGTGACCAAAAGAACAAAAAAATAACTGGGGAAATTATTCAGTTACTTACTGTGACCAATAAGTAACCATCCCTATTCCGTTTGAAACACTATTAGCAGTATAGTTAAATACTGCTGTCAGTGTAACTTGACTCACATCAGAATATGACTAATACAATATTTGGATTCCACAAACCAACTGAAGTGGTATGCCAATGTTCTGAATAAGCATTTTCTTTTCATCTTTGTATAATCCAATAATTAGCACAAGAAACAAATGTTAAAATGATAATGTAATAAAATTATAAAAAGACAGATTACCAGTGGTGGGCACAGTTCCGCTAGTCCGCTAACCAGTGGAGCTAACTTTTGTGACAGCTGATTAGCTTTTCAGCCTTTTTTTTTTTAACAAATGAAAAAAAAGAGACATATTTACAAATACAGATTTATTTGTAAAAACCAACACACATCACAGTAACGTGTGTTGGTTTTACATATAAATAAACCTACCAACCAAAGATGACAGGACGCTCATTTTCCCACACTGCCTTTTGGCATGTGTGTCTGAAAACACTCAAACCTTCAAAAATAGTGCATTACTTTTAAACTACAACATATAGCTGATATTTTCCCTTTGTAAAAATAATAGAGGTGATGTTAATTTCGATAACCTGTCCGGAATTAGTTTGTTTAAAATTTTAACCATAAGTCAAAACTGCCTTGCTGTGCATGTCTCCTGCAACATGTCTGCAAGACTGTATGGCTGTGAAAATAATTTTTTTTTTTCCTCTCCCCTTCCTTTTTCTTTGGTCACCAGGTCTCTTTTGCTGAGAGAAGGCTGATTGTAGACTTAAGTGCTAGCGCATTGTTATTTGTGATTGCCTTTGAATTTACTCAGAAGTATCAGTAGCTACAGTGTACTGGAGTCAACACTAAAAGTTAGCGGTTTAGCTGTAACTTTCGCTAATTTTTTTTGTTTAAGGGTTTATCGGTTTAGCTGTACAAAAGTTTACTTTTCAGCTAGTGGATTAACGGTTATCAAAGCTAACTTTTTGGTTAGCTGTGCCCAGCACTGCAGATTACTGTAATCACAATCATAATTTACACCAATAAAAAGTATTGAAAGCAGGTGCAGACACTCACTTTGCTTTGCTCTTCTCTCTCCTCTGCATGCATCCATATTGGTTTGTTCTCATCTGTGGTGTAACAGTCAGATGCAAAGAAAGAATCTAGTCAGTGCTGATGAATATCGACATATGCAGCACAACAGCAGAGAAGAGAAAGCTCCAATAAGCCAAATACACCTGATGGGGCCTGGATCTCATTTTTCAAATTAAAGGTCAGTTTTGTTTACAACTGCCACTGCAAAAAAACAGGAGTGTGAAACTATAAACCTTTACAAAGGAGAACCACAGGGAATGTGAACAGAAGACCAATTCATGCATGTTGTTACTACGCAAAATACTCTGCATATAAGAAGTTGCAACATCCAAAACAAATGCGTTATCATCACTCAGCAGCTTATACACATCATACCATCGACAGAGCCAAACTCCCTCTCATGAGCGCGAGTGAGGATTTCTTTATACAAAGTCTCAGCCTGCTTGAACTTTGCTTGCTTCAGGTAACAGGATGCCTGTAAGAAACCAAAGAATTAAACATTTAGGTTCTGTTCCAGTACACAAACTTTATGTGTTGGTCAAAACATCCGATATAAAGATGTTTTGACCAACATCTGATTTTTAATCTGTATACTGTACTTCACTGAGTGGTAACTGTGACTAGGACACATTCAGTACAGGTGTTTTGACTCCCAAAATCTGAATCTGCTGCAAATCGTGAATTATCCACAAACCGTTAACGTAAATTTTCACAGACGGTGAATATCCGTGAACTGTTAATTTTTCTGCAAACCGTGAATAAAATAGTCCACAAAAAGTGAACGTAGGTCTCGCAAAATGTAAGTTGCAACATGTGACTATCAGTAATGAAATATTTTTTTTTCAGTTGAAGTAGTTTTCTTGATTGCAAACCTCCGCATTTTTTGGGGGGGGGGGGGGTTGTACTACCTAGGGGCCCTATATTGAGAGAGTTGCATCAAATGAGATGAGAACATGGCGCCATTTTGGGGCCAACTGTGCTGAACTACTGAATGAACCTTTTATGTTTTCAACATTTTTTTGTGTCTGATTTAACACGTGCACGTCAGGCTGCAGATCCGAGTCCGAGCATGGTTTGAAAAAATAAACGTCTGGCTTTTAATCACGGAAATGACACCGGTCCCACATGCAAGGGGTTTTTAATGTTAATGCATTGCGACAGGATGGGAAATTTTATCAGATGTGAGCGAAAAATCCGTTGTACAAAATCCGTTATATACGCTGTTTATTACATGGAAAAAAATACACAAACTTTGGGACTTTTTCTGTCCCGTGACTGTGAATATCTGGTTTATACGATGACAGTTTAGATGAGTTTTACTGTACATGGGCCTGAACAATAAATTTACCTTGCAAAGCTTAGACAATGATGTTGGCTTCCATCCCACAGAGCTGACTTTATTTTCCCAAATTTTTCTTCTGTTCGGATCTGAAGGGAATCTGTACATCTTGAAGCCCTTGTTGTGTCTATTTGTGCCTTCAAATGCACAGCAACCCAGCATTTTCAGCAAATAAATGAATAAAATAGTTGGATTTACATGCCAATAGATTAACAGCGAACACTATTTTCCCCCCCACGAGTGACGTGACCTTTTTCCCCCCCAACTCATCATGTCACGACTCTGAAATAAGGGACTCTAGCACTACCAAAAGATGTGCATCAACACAATCTTAATTTTCATGAGCTATACATACACATTTACAGTTTGGCTTACGTTCTATTAATTGCACGTCACCGATCAGCTGTACAATCATATTACCTGTACACTGCTGTTTAGAGTTATAAGTCTATGTATATTTTTTAATGTTTTCAGGAAAAAAATGGAATCCAGTTGCAAAATACAATCATTTTCTCTCAATCATACTATTTATATGGTGGCAGCAGCCATATTTTGCAACGTATTGGTGGGCTTACATTCACTACACGATATATCGTTCCAAGCAATAGCTGCACAAAATTGTTACTTTTTATATAAAATATAACTACTTCTTAATGTTAAAATGTGCATTACATTTTATTAAAGTGAATTTTATATTATTTAAAAACTAAGCAGCAATGTTTTGAAGTAACAAAGCAACTACATTTTTCATACAATGACTATTTCTAAATAGTTAAATCTAACACTGTAAAAATCCAACTTGGGCTTTGAAGGAATTAACCACAAATATGTTTTAGCAGAAATGCATTATCATGTATTAATGATATACAGTGAGGCAAATAAGTATTTGATCTACTGTTGATTTTGCAAGTTTTACCACCTACAAAGAAAGGAGACGTCTGTAGTTTTTTTATCATAGGTACACTTCAACTGTGAGAGACAGAACCTAAAAAAAAAAAAATCAGATAATCATGGTGTATGATTTTTAAATACTTAATTTGCATTTTATTGCATGAAATAAGTATTTGATACAATAGAAAAACAGACCTTAATATTTGGTACAGAAACCTTTGTTTGCAATTACAGAGGTCAGACGTTTCCTGTAGTTCTTGATCAAGTTTTCACACACTGCAGCAGGGATTTTGGTCCACTCCTCCATACAGATCTACTCCAGATCTTTCAGGTTTTGAGTTTCAGCTTCCTCCAAAGATTTTCTAATGAGTTCAGCTCTGGAGACTGGCTCAGCCACTCCAGGACCTTGAAATTCTTCTTACAAAGCCACTCCTTAGTTACCCTAGTTATGTGTCTTGGCCATGGTGGCTAGGTTGGAGTGTGTGGACAGATGTCGTTTATACAGGTAAGGAGTTCAAACAGGTGCAATTAATACCGGTAAAGAGTGCAGAATAGGAGGGCTTCTTAAAGAAAAACTAACAGGTCTGTGAGAGCCAGAATTCTTGCTGGTTGGTAGGTGTTCAAATACTTATTTCATGCAGTAAAATGCAAAATAATTGTTTAAAAATCATACAATATGATTTTCAGAATATATATTTTTTTTTAGATTCTGTCTCTCAGCTGAAGTGTACCTACGATAAAAATTAGAGACCTCTTCAATCTTTGTGGGTGGGAAAACTTAACTGCCTCACTGTATTCTTGGGTAAGAGGCTTAAGCGTGTTTTTTCGTTGTTTGTTTTTTTACAGTCAAACAGGAAAAATTCTAGTCTGACTGACTGAACATTATGAGCAAATGTCAAATATTACATGACAACTAATGTACACTTTACAGAAAACACTGCACTTGTAAATAACACAACTTAGTGACACGCTCAATATAATTAATGAATATAATGCCTCAAACCATTGATGTGATTGTGTATTTAAAAATAACTGTCCATTTGGTTTTTAATTAAACATTATCATTAGGTACAGCCAAAAGGCCTATGGATTGTTACATCTACAGCTAATATATGTTGCAGAAAAGAAAAGAAAAAAAAAACAAAAATCACAAAAATTACTTGTATACCTATATAATTGTTATTATCATCATCATCATCATCAGTGGGAGGGAAAGCTGGAAGTCTGGGGGAGGGAATGAGTCCATTTGGAAATGACAACGGTGCACTGTGCTTAGACACAATGTGTGGATTTTCCCCTAAGGTGTTCCTGGAGGAATGCAAAATGTAAGACCACAAATCGTGATCATGTTTTGCGGATAATTCAATCAATTCAATCAATTTTTTTTTATATAGCGCCAAATCACAACAAACAGTTGCCCCAAGGCGCTCCATATTGCAAGGCAAGGCCATACAATAATTATGTAATTCACAGCAGATTCACGTTTTGGGCGTCAACAGAGGCCAATACAACTCCCAATTAAGGCAACAGCAGCAAATGCAGAAAACAAACACAAATAATTAAACAATGAAACAGTGTCTTGAAAACTGAGAAAACACAAATATAAATGTGCAGTACACATTTAATGGCATACCTGCTGCAAATTCACACAATGCACCCAAAACCACAGACACATTGTAAAGGGTCACAACACAACGGAAGTAGTAATAAAACACTGATCTGGCGTTGTATAAATTAAGAGATTTCTACCTAGAGGACCACTGGAGTGAGAAGATGAGTAAAAGTGTCTTCAAACACAACATTATACATTTTAGCAAGATAACGTGAAGAGTCATCTGGTATGGTTGCATAAGCATGAGATAAATAGTTTTCAGCACTAAACTGATTCCATTTACAATGATTCTTCCATTCTTAAAACACCAGTTTTCAGCTTGCTGAAATCCTTCTCACCAGGTTGTTCTTGGTCTTGGACACGTTGGGATCATCAGGTCCCAGTTTGGTTTGGTAGATCTCTAGAGCTCTCATGTAGTAATACTCCACCTCATCATACTTTCCCTGGTTCTGACAGAGCAAGGCCAGGTTGTTCAGCTGCTTGGCCACATCTGGGTGGTCCTTCCCCAGCACCTGGGATGGAAGCAAATGGCCAGGGAAGTTAAAATATAACCATTTCAGAAAACAAGGTTTCAAAAAAACATGTGCTACACAAAGCATGTGCCATTTGGTAATTAACTCTTATCTGGGGTGAGGGTCTGTGCTGAATCTTCTGCCATCTCTGGTAAAAATGAATAAATAAATAAATAATTCCTAAAATATTATAAAATCTAATCAGCATGATAAGACTGTATGACTTGATAAATACACATTGCAAAACAAAAATGCACAGTGCCAGTTGAACCTTTGGACACACTTCCCCATTCAACTGAATGGGAAACCAAACTTTCAACTGTTACAGTACATTGCTGAAAACGGCACCTTGGGATGTTGTGTTGCACTGAATAATGAATCATTGCTTAAACTGTGTGTGTCTGTGCACATCACATGCATGCACTTCTTTAAATGAAAGAGCAGATTTCATGCTTCTGTTGCTGATTTATAAGCCTCTCAATGGTCTTGCAACCCCTAATATTACAGAACTTCTCAAGGCTCGTTACCATACTGATCCTGCCTGCAGTCTCAGCATGCAGGTGTGGTTCGTGTTCCTAGGATTAAGAAGCCGTCAGCAGACTGTAGAGGATTTGCTTATCGTGCATCAGTCTGCCTGTGGATATTAGAAAGTCCACATCTGCTGATGTTTTTAGGGACAAATTTAAAACGTTTTTCCTCTCTACTGCTTATAATTAACATACGGTTTTAAAGTACTTCAATATTTATTTATTTCTAACTTAATTTATCCTGTTTATCTTTTCATTTTATATCTTTCATAATTCAGTATATTTCTGTCAGGGACCATTTACAAAATGCACTTATTTCAAAACAGAGAGGAAAAGCCTCACACCACTTATCTACTAAGTAATTGCATCCGCAGCCCCTGAGCAGGTGAAGAAAACAGTCGTTTGTGTTTTGATGTTTTATGATATACAGCACATTCAAATCTACTGCCTGAAGGTGTTACATATTCTTCTTATTACACTACAGATATTTTAAGTTCAGAAGAAAAACGCAAAAACTCCCAAAATCCACATTAGAAGATCTTATTAACTCTTAAGTACCAATTTACAGACATACTATACTCCTCAGCAGTGCTGACCATGATGCCTCCATACTGTGCAGAATGCTGAGCTCTGCTGAGATTCTATTAAAAAGCAAAACTGCAGAGGGGAGAAAAAAAAAACAAAAAACCAAATCCTTCTGATTCAGCAGCTCTGCCACACCTACCTTGCACACACAAGCATGCCTCTGCAGGAAAATGCAGAGGAAAACCTTCTAACTCAAGCAGGAGTATTATCTTCTGCTCTAACAGTAAGCAGCATAGAAATGAAATGGCTCATCTTAATCAAAGCTGATCTTTAATCCTCAGAACAGAATATGCAGTACAACATTTTAAAAGGGAGGAAGAAAATCTTAAAGTAACTGATCAGAGCCGAAAAGTTTCACCACACCAATCTGCAACAGTCTGATGTCTCTAAACCCAATGAAGTGGACCATGGAAAAAAAAAACCCTGAACATTCCAGCTTACACCTCATGAAATATTTGTACCATTGACCTCAAACATTCATTATTTGTATAATATAACTTTTTGTTCTCAGGAACACTGATATGTGTTTAAATTATATTCTTACTCACTTCTATAAATGAGAAACACAATAAAACAGATTTACAATCCAGTACTGACATCAGCATTTCTGGGATCCTCACAACTTAAGTAGTGTGCAAAATGACGTACAAACGTTTTCGCATCGATATCTGACTTCTATGAGCATGCTAAATATTTATTATATTTTCCTCCACACAAATATTTCACACCCATGTAACACAAGAAACCATAAAATGCAGAATTAGCAGGCTAACATATCACATTTGCATGGAGACCGCCTGAAGTAAATTCACCCCAAAGACAGTTTGATTTGTGTGAAATAACAAAATGACAATGAATTACGTGAAAAACATGATCTAATAAGATCAAAGGCTGTTCACTTTCCGTATAACTAATGATTAAGAAAAGTCGGGTCGCGTTTTGGTCCTTTTGGTTGAATCAGCCCCATTTTAATTTATTCCTGATGCACTTTAGTCTCCCTGCAGCAGAACATTTCATCCATTTCCTCTGTCGTTTCAACACGACACAGAGTTCACAGTAAAATCTGTAACAGCGTCTCTCATTTGCTGCTGTGTGGTCAAGCAGCACCACGTTACATTATCCTTAGGTCTCAGATCAGGATGTGAATACGTGAGATTTAATATTCACTGTGACGTCTAAGAGACGTTTCCAAACAATTTTACAAACACTGTGAAAGACAGACCGGCTAAATCTGATGCACACCAGGAAAACAAAAATAACCTTCCTTCTTCTGTCGAGTTTATTGGCGGTTTCCAAACCAACACGGCGCATTATCGCCATCTACTGTTTGGGTGTGGTGCATTAATGGATTCTGACATATGCTACCAAAAATAACCCGGAAACGGTCACCACACAAGCAAAAACCTGGATTTTCAGGAATTTCCGTTAGACTTTCATCACTGAAACCTAATATTTTCTTTGATGAAAGTACCTGTTCATTCTCATTCCTCAAATCCAGAGTCTCATGAAAAACATTAAATATCAACCTTTATACATGAAATGAACAAGTATATATTAAAAAAATTCAAATTATCCCTCCTTGAAGGCACTGGACCAGTGCCACATCTTCAGACATCCACATCTTCAGACAGTGTGCTACCACTGTGGGAAGTTTCAATGAAATTCACTGACCAGATTAAGAGTTTCGTTTACAAGACTTCCACCAAACGGTTGGACAGACAGGATGATTCCTACACATCCCGCCCCCCAAAAAGGCATTTTACGGCTGGTGACTAAAGATGAACCACTGTAGCTGACCATTTACAAGTGGGTTTTCGCTTTCTTCGTAGAGCCATTTACAAACCTTTTCTCGAATTTCCAACGCTCTTTTGCACAGAGGCTCCGCTTCCTTGTACTTTCCTCTCTTCCCATACAGGACAGCCAGGTTATTGAGGGTAGCTGCCACCTGATAGGGAAACAATTACTCAGACTCATTATTTCAAAAATATGTTTGAGTCATCTTCATCTGCATGTGCAACTGCAACACACGCCACAGCAGCAACGTGCCACTTCTGTGATGAGAGAGGACTGATACAGAGCCAGAGGATTTGCAACACACCAAATGATTTTTGTGGACTGAAATTTTAGCCCAATCAACTGGAAAATGAATCTCCAACATGTGTACATGAGAGGATGGATTTTACAGAGGTGCTTGTAGATCTCCTCAGGTGATCTTTTCATACAAATAAGAAGACTCATGCAAAAAGATCTAAACTATTTCTTTCATTAAGTGAACAGAAACCAAAAAGAATGCTACTTTTACTTCACATCTCTGTGTAGAGCCCAACCGATTGATGATTCTAAAATCATATATGCCAATACATGGACCAATATTCTTTTCCTCCTAGAAACATCTGGCATAAACAAATATTTCCACTAACATCTGTAGTTTTTGTAACGAGCCCTCACCAAGAGAACATGACAATAATGCAGTTTGAAATTAAACTTGTTTTATGGACATGAACAGAGCTTGAAAATATTATTTTTAATAAATAAGACAGCCACGTAAAAAAAAAAAAGTGGCCCGCTCCTGTGATGGCACAAACTGTAAAATCTCTGATCAGTGCTGGTGCAGTGACAATGTCTGCTCTAAACAGAAACCATAATGGTGGACTTTACGTCCAATTCATCCCACACACCTGTATCCTAAGAGATTCTTTGTTCCCAGTATGCTATATGTACAGTTGTGGTCGGATGTTTACATACAGTCATGGTAATTCCGGGCTATTAATGATGTCCTTAAACTTTCTTTTTCCAGGATAGAATGACTGTACTGCATACTTCATTAATGACTTAAAAAAAAAAAGAAAAAAAAAAAAAAGAATTGAGCGCACGTGTGAATTTACTTTGGATCTTCTCTAATCCACAGAGTTAAAACTATATATCCAGGCTCAAATATATACATACATTCACTTAAAGGACATGCTGCACATTATTTAATGTCCCAGTTAGCAACACAACATCAAAGTATACATGATTGTTAGTCTATGTGTGCACATGCGGTAATAACTGGTGGTCGCTGATGTATTTTATTGCTAATTATTCGTCTCGCTGAGAGGTAGCAGGTGCATTTCCAGAAAACGTTAAACACCGGAAAATACTCTGCATTTCTCGCCTTGTGACTTAGATGTTAGAAAAAGCAGAAACATCCCAACGGCAGACAGACACAGTGAAACGAACCCTGCTATGTCTGATAATGAAGCTTATCAGAGAGGAGATGACACACTTCACCCCAAAAACTCTTAATTTTTTCTGAGTCGGATTTTAGAACCTAATGTGTGCCAACTCTGCTGGCTGTGCTGCAGGACGCTATAGTACTGCTGCCGTGAACATGGACGTGGAATGTCTCCACAATGCTGTTTTTACAGGCTACCTGAACATACAGATGTATTTCTTAAATTGGAAAAAGTCAGAAGACATTATTTTTAGGAGATTTTGGACTTCCTATCTAATGAGCCAGAATCGTGAGAGAACTTTGTGAGGAGCTAACAGTGGAGCTGCAGTCGGACATTGTTCTCCAGCCGGCGATCATGCACGATTTCGTGTGAGGCCTTATAATGGACCTGGACATTGTTCTCTGGCTGCCAATCGCACATGATCCATGCATGAGGACTTATAGTTAGTGGACCCGCACATTGTTCTCCAGCTGGCAATTGTGTGATCCATGCATGAGAACTTATAGTGGACCTAGACTTTGTTCTCTGACTGCTGATTGTGCACAAGATCCATGCATGGGGACTTCTTTGATGGAGTGGACTTTACATATTTAATCTTGGAAATCATTCTACAAATGGGTGAGTGCCCTGTTCAGTTTTTTTCTTTTTTGTATTTTGTTATTGTCAGTGGAACTGGTAGGCTTTATTTTTATTTTATTTTGAGGGAGTCTGTCGGATTTTTGATCTTGATGTGTGCGGAGCAGCATGCTGTTTTAACGTGCACTTCTCCCTTATTTTTCAGGCTGTCTGATCACACAGATGTATTTTAAATTTTTCACAGTTATAATCAATCAATCAATCAACTTGTTTCTTATATAGCGCCAAATCACAACAAACAGTTGCCCCAAGGCGCTCCACATTGCAAGGCAAGGCCATACAACAATCATGAAAAACCCCAACGGTCAAAACGACCCCCTATGAGCAAGCACTTGGCCACAGTGGGAAGGAAAAACTCCCTTTTAACAGGAAGAAACCTCCAGCAGAACCAGGCTCAGGGAGGGGCAGTCTTCTGCTGAGACTGGTTGGGGCTGAGGGAAAGAACCAGGAAAAAGAGATCGATCACTAATGATTAAATGCAGAGTGATGCATACGGAGCAAAAAGAGAAAGAAACAGTGCATCATGGGAACCCCCCCACAGTCTACGTCTAAAGCAACATAACCAAGGGATGGTCCAGGGTCACCCGATCCAGCCCTAACTATAAGCCTTAGCGAAAAGGAAAGTTTTAAGCCTAATCTTAAAAGTAGAGAGGGTATCTGTCTCCCTGATCTGAATTGGGAGCTGGTTCCACAGGAGAGGAGCCTGAAAGCTGAAGGCTCTGCCTCCCATTCTACTCTTACAAACCCTAGGAACTACAAGTAAGCCCGCAGTCTGAGAGCGAAGCGCTCTAATGGGGTAATATGGTACTACGAGGTCCCTAAGATAAGATGGGACCTGATTATTCAAACCTTATAAGTAAGAAGAAGAATTTTAAATTCTATTCTAGCATTAACAGGAAGCCAATGAAGGGAGGCCAACACGGGTGAGATATGCTCTCTCCTGCTAGTCCCCGTCAGTACTCTAGCTGCAGCATTCTGAACCAACTGAAGGCTTTTTAGGGAACTTTTAGGACAACCTGATAATAATGAATTACAATAGTCCAGCCTAGAGGAAATAAATGCATGAATTAGTTTTTCAGCATCACTCTGAGACAAGACCTTTCTGATTTTAGAGATATTGCGTAAATGCAAAAAGGCAGTCCTACATATTTGTTTAATATGCGCTTTGAATGACATATCCTGATCAAAAATAACTCCAAGATTTCTCACAGTATTACCAGAGATCAGGGAAATGCCATCCAGAGTAACGATCTGGTTAGACACCATGCTTCTAAGATTTGTGGGGCCAAGTACAATAACTTCAGTTTTATCTGAGTTTAAAAGCAGGAAATTAGAGGTCATCCATGTCTTTATGTCTGTAAGACAATCCTGCAGTTTAGCTAATTGGTGTGTATCCTCTGGCTTCATGGATAGATAAAGCTGGGTATCATCTGCGTAACAATGAAAATTTAAGCAATACCGTCTAATAATACTGCCCAAGGGAAGCATGTATAAAGTGAATAAAATTGGTCCTAGCACAGAACCTTGTGGAACTCCATAATTAACTTTAGTCTGTGAAGAAGATTCCCCATTTACATGAACAAACTGTAATCTATTAGACAAATATGATTCAAACCACCGCAGCGCAATGCCTTTAATACCTATGACATGCTCTAATCTCTGTAATAAAATTTTATGGTCAACAGTATCAAAAGCAGCACTGAGGTCCAACAGAACAAGCACAGAGATAAGTCCACTGTCCGAAGCCATAAGAAGATCATTTGTAACCTTCACTAATGCTGTTTCTGTACTATGATGAATTCTAAAACCTGACTGAAACTCTTCAAAAAGTTATAATCAATGCATCTAGCAAACTTCTTTTAACAGGCTGTGTTTATGGCTAATGGCCATGCACGTGCACTAAGTCTTCTCATCAGGGATGACAGAGAGGAGGAGTACAGGAGCCTAGTGAAGGACTTTGGTGCCTGGAGCTACACAAACCATCTACGGCTCAACACCTTGAAGACAAAGGAGCTGGTCGCTGACATTGGGAAGTCCAGACGAAGACCGCGACCAGTTCTGATCAAGGGAGCTGAGGTGGTGGCTATGGATTCCTACAAGTACCTTGGGCTGTGGCTGGACAGCAAACTGGAATGGACAACCCACACAAACCACATGTACAGGAAGGGGCAGAGCAGGCTTTACTTTCTGAGGAGGCTGCAGCCTTTTAACATTTGCAGGAAACTCCTGTGGATGATCTACCACTCTGTAGTACCCAGCATCCTCTTTTACACCGTGATGTGCTTGGGGGGGTGCAGCACATCCAAGGAGGACGCATCCAGGCTGGACAAACTGGTCAGATGGGGGTGGTTCCATGGTTGGCATGAAGCTGGACTCTCTGGTGACGATGGCAGAAAAGAGAACACTGGACAAACTGCTGGACATTATGGACGATGTCAGTCACCCTCTGCACATTGTCATCAGCAACCAGAGGAGCCTCTTCAGCCACAGACTGCTCCTTCCCAAGTGCAGGACCAACAGACTGAAAAACTCCTTTGTCCCTCTGGTCATCAGACTGTATAACTCCTCACTCGGGGGGGAGGAGGGGTAACAGGAAGACAGAGGGTGGGAAGAAAAGGAACAGTAGTAGCCAGTAAACCAGTAGCGATCAAGTATGTCTGGTATTTATATCCGCAAATTGTTTTTTTACTTTCACTTTTGATGCTCTGTGTGCTTCTTACCTTGTGTGCTGCTATATAATGCTGCTGGAACCTCACTTTCCCTAAGGGAGTCTTCCCAAGGGATTAATAAAGTTCTAGTTAATCTAATCTTTTCACAGCTGCTCCTTTTACAGTTACTGCATCAAAATGAATAGTTATCACTTAAAAATGACTCATCATAACACGACAACGCATTTGTGTAAACTTTGGAATTAATCTGTGGTTCAGTTCTTAATGTTAGCATCTACATTCCATTCAAGCATGCGCTGGAATGTTTTCCTCAAAACTATGTCAATACTGTCGAAAACACTTGGAAAAATGAGCACTTTTTTCGGCAGTCTCCGTAGTTGTTTGTTGCGAATGTACTTTGAAATCGGTCACGGAAGTGCACAAAGTAATCCCAGTGTATCATCAAACGGTCACTAACAGGTTAAATCTAAATTGTTATGATTTCGGTGCAACATGTCCTTTAAATCTTTTATAAGTGTAACGGAGGTTCTACAATGTCTTAATGTCCAAGGCCGATTAACTCAGTTCATGAATGACTACAACTGGTAGTTTCTCTTTTTCAGCATAAACTCAATGTGTTTGACAGCACTCACTGCACAAAAATGCTCAGAACAATGAGAAAGTCCAAGTAAATCTGGGAAGTCTAAGAAAGAGAACTGCAGATTTATACAAATCGGGAAGGTCTCTGAGCCATTTCTAAACAACTGCAGATTGCAAAATCTGTCAACACTTTGCCAGGTCTAGAAGAAGACTGTCACCCTGTCACCCTCTGATGAAAGTAAATTGGTTAGGATGTTCTGGAACAACCCAGGAATCACCAAGGCTCAGGCCTGCCATGAACTAGAAACTGCTACAACACCAGTGTCACTGTCCACAGTGAAGAAAGTTATACATATCCATGGACTGAGAGGGAGCCAATCAAGAATGAAACCTTGCTCCAAAATAGACATCTTCAAGCTAGACTACAATTTGCAGCTGCCCACATGGACATGGCAAATACCTCCTTGAAAAAGGCTGACAAGGCACATGACAAGAGGTATGTTTGGAGGAGTACAGGTGAGGCTTTCAAACCTAAGAACACTGTACCACCTGTCAAGCATGGTGGTGGTAGCATCATGCTCTGGGGATGTTTTGCTGCCAGTGGTATGCCAGTGGTTAGCACTGCTACCTCACAGAAAGAAGGCTATTGGATCATTTCCCACCTATGACCATTCTGAGAGGAGTTTGCACGTTCTCCCTGTGTTTGCATGGCTCATTTTCTTCTTGTCATTTGCCAGTCATTTTGAATGCTGATACAGATTTATCTGCAAGTAGCTCATATTGGCCAATTATATCAGCTCATCGGTCGGGCTTTACTCTCAATTTTAAAAGTGGAACGCTCTGATTCACATTCCAAATGCAAAGAAAAACGATGGTTGACAGAAACTATCAACAAATTAAAGAATTAAAGAGTGAAATGGAAGAAAGAGACCAAGATATTTAAAAGAAACCATACCATGAAAGAATGGGGGAGGAGAAGGAAGCGGTGAATTATTTTTCGGTTTGACATTTTACAAAACTGATTTTCAGATTACAAATCATTAGGTAAAAAAAAATCTAACTTTCATATGGAAAAAGAGGGGGGCCCGGTGACAGGATAGAAGGCTCGACGTGGGAGGGCAGCAAGAAAGTGGGCTAACCTCAGTTTAACAAAGTGGAGAATGATGGAGGTCCAGACAGTGGAGACACAGGCCTACTGAGGCAACACAGCGAGCCTGCTGTTTGTTTACAGTCACACTGACAAACGAAGATAAATCAATCTCAGAACAGGCCTACATAAATTATTTATGACATCCTTTGTGCTCAACAAAGATGATATATGACTTCATATTAGTGTTTAATAATAACCACAGGTGTATCTCTTTAACAAGTTTTTTTTTTTTTTTTTTTTTAAATGAAACCACTGTAAGTAACCCCCCCCCCCCCCCCCCCCCCCGGGAAAAACCTCTTCTTTATCCTGTGATCTTGACTTTTAACCAAGTTATTGCAAAGCCAATTCACTTTGTCTTTAGCCCACAATCATCCCACCAAGTTTGGTCTAAATTGGATCAAAACTCTTCAAGTAATTTCCCACACACAGACAGAAACAGGACAGAAAACAATACCCACACATACACCATCACAGTGCATGACTGTACAGTCAGGTCCATAAGTAACCTAACAGCCTGATAGTTTTTGTAATTTTGCCTATAAGCTCCACTGAAATGGAGGTGAAATTCAACAGTCAAGATGCACTTACAGGTTAGAATTTCAGCTTTAACTCAAGAGGTTTAACAAAAAATATCATTCATTTAGGACTTGCAAATAGAAGGACAGAGTCTAAAATGACTAAATAGCTAGTGATTTATATTTTAGCAGTTGAATTAAATCCAAAACCACAGCACAAGCGCATTTTAATTGTTTAATTTCAGTTGCACTGTGGTGATATAGGGAGGCAAAAGTCTAAACAGTACATGTCTGTGTGTGTGTACACACACATGCACACGTATAGATACACCTGAAGACATGGGCCCTAATGTAAGAGGCTTCTGTGTCTGTTATGCTGTGGTGGTGGTGGCATTTTTGAGCGCGGTTTAGGTTCACGTAACTCTTCAGTCACTGTTGCAGTGGTTGTTCCATCTAAAAGGAAAGTTGTTATGAGTAATCATTTTTATCCTATGATCAAATTTCTGTCTTGATGGAAAGATGTCCCCATCTATTACAGGCAGAACAGGTCACTGAATGGTCTGAGTATGATGATGTGAAGCATATGTACCAAATTTCAACCCAACTGAACACAGATGGGAAACCTTGGACAAATATATTCAAACTGTCCACCACCGTCATATTCAAAACACTAAATCAGTGATTATCTATTGGAAGAATGATGTTTCATCCCTCCAACAGAGTTCCAGAGACTTGAAGAATCAATGTCAAAGTTACACTGAAGTTGTTCTGGTGGCACGTGGCATCCCAACACTTTACCAAATCACTTTATGCAGGCTTATAGGTTAATTTATAGTTTAGTTTAATCTGTCACCTGTGTCAGTAGCGGAGGTATTCTGAAAGCAACCAACACTGAGAATACGTTTTTGGATACCACATAAAGTATCTTAGGGCCCTGTCCCACTGGCATTTAGGAGGATTTGCGTATGGATTGCGCACAAAATTGCCCCATATTCGCCAAACATCCGCAATATCCGTGTAACATGCCTGTATGAGTCGGCCGTCATCCGAACACGCCCGTGATCACCCGCAGAGGCACGCATGTCCGCAGCCAAGATTTTCGAGTAGCTCAAAAATCTGGATGCGGATGACATCCGTCTTACATACTCCATACATACTCAATTCATACACAATACATACTCACTCTATGCGCTGTATATTTGCCGTTAACCACTGATATCCGCAACTGACGGGGATTTGCGGCTTGGCAGTGAACTGGGACAGTGTGTAAAACAGATATATTGCGTGCCTATCATATCCACATCACAAAGTAAAATATGTTGTAGCGAATGCATACAAATTGGCCACAAATAAAGCGTTTTTATTACATCTGCTTTGCAGCTGATTTGCGGACAATCTGTGATTGCATAACAAACACGTCACGTAAACCCAAAGTGTGGCAGAAAGCGACATACCTGCCAATCAGTGCCGGTCCAGCTGTGTAAATCCACAAAGACGTAATAGCTGCTGCAATCGGGTCTCCTCCATGACTTTTATTTAACACCAACAAAAGGAAGAGTTGCTGTTTAGCCACAACTCACGCTGAAGTCTGTTTTCTGTGACACTCTCAAAAAAAAAAAAAAAAACACAGTCTCACACCCCGAGTGGCTTCCCCCCTCCCGCTCCCCCAAACTCATGAACAGTTAAAACCCTCGCAGGACAAAATGAACATTAACTCTGTGATCAACTTGTAAAGTCCAGCAATTGCTCCAGAGGCTGTATTGTTGGTGTGAATAGTGATGCCGAAAGGAGCGAGTCCGCTTATTTTATGACCGCAATGCAGATGCCGTGCACGCGCAACACGTGCGCGATGCATTCATAATACACCCGTAATACTGCCATGATAATCTCAATGTGTTGGATCAGTTTCCTCACTACATGCGTTATATAACCGTGATTGTTCATCATATATTCGCTATACATTATTAATACGAGGGCTGTCAAAGTATAGGTCCTTTTTATTTTTTTCAAAAACTATATGAATTTCATTCATATGTTTTTTTACGTCAGACATGTTTGAACCCTCATGCGCATGCGTGAGTTTTTCCACGCCTGTCGGTGACGTCATTCGCCTGTGAGCCTGTGGACGACTTACTGGGTCAACAGAGTCTCTTGCTTGCCTCTACTGGTGGTTGGCTCTCACTGCGGTATTGTATCACTTCCTGTTCCGGAGCACAGCGGTGTTTTTCTGTATCTGTTAGCTGTTTAATCTGCGCAGTTAGATTGATCTAGTTATCTAGATTACGATTTGTTTTCCAGTGTAATCTTTACGTGCCTTAACTAAAGCACTCCTTCTGCTGAATCACCTCTAAATTATTTACACATTATTCACTTTGAGTGTTTTTAGGAATCCGCTAGCTTAGCGTAGCTACTAGCTCTTAGCCGATTTAGCATGGCGGCTTCTCCTGTCTCTCCCGCACTTTTCTGCTCTGGGTGTGAAATGTTTAGTTATTCCTCGGCCTCCTTTAGCAGTAACGGTACTTGTAATAAGTGTAGCTTATTCGTAGCTTTGGAGGCCAGGCTGGGCGAATTGGAGACTCGGCTCCGCACCGTGGAAAATACTACAGCTAGCCAGGCCCCTGTAGTCGGTGCGGACCAAGGTAGCTTAGCCGCCGTTAGTTACCCCCTGGCAGATCCCGAGCAGCCGGGAAAGCAGGCTGACTGGGTGACTGTGAGGAGGAAGCGTAGCCCTAACAGAAGCCCCGTGTACACCGCCAACCCGTTCACATCTCTAACCGTTTTTCCCCACTCGACGACACACCTGCCGAGGATCAAACTCTGGTTATTGGCGACTCTGTTTTGCGAAATGTGAAGTTAGCGACACCAGCAACCATAGTCAATTGTCTTCCGGGGGCCAGAGCAGGCGACATTGAAGGAAATTTGAAACTGCTGGCTAAGGCTAAGCGTAAATTTGGTAAGATTGTAATTCACGTCGGCAGTAATGACACCCGGTTACGCCAATCGGAGGTCACTAAAATTAACATTAAATCGGTGTGTAACTTTGCAAAAACAATGTCGGACTCTGTAGTTTTCTCTGGGCCCCTCCCCAATCAGACCGGGAGTGACATGTTTAGCCGCATGTTCTCCTTGAATTGCTGGCTGTCTGAGTGGTGTCCAAAAAATGAGGTGGGCTTCATAGATAATTGGCAAAGCTTCTGGGGAAAACCTGGTCTTGTTAGGAGAGACGGCATCCATCCCACTTTGGATGGAGCAGCTCTCATTTCTAGAAATCTGGCCAATTTTCTTAAATCCTCCAAACCGTGACTATCCAGGGTTGGGACCAGGAAGCAGAGTTGTAGTCTTACACACCTCTCTGCAGCTTCTCTCCCCCTGCCATCCCCTCATTACCCCATCCCCGTAGAGACGGTGCCTGCTCCCAGACTACCAATAACCAGCAAAAATCTATTTAAGCATAAAAATTTAAAAAGAAAAAATAATATAGCACCTTCAACTGCACCACAGACTAAAACAGTTAAATGTGGTCTATTAAACATTAGGTCTCTCTCTTCTAAGTCCCTGTTGGTAAATGATATAATAATTGATCAACATATTGATTTATTCTGCCTTACAGAAACCTGGTTACAGCAGGATGAATATGTTAGTTTAAATGAGTCAACACCCCCGAGTCACACTAACTGTCAGAATGCTCGTAGCACGGGTAGGGGCGGAGGATTAGCAGCAATCTTCCATTCCAGCTTATTAATTAATCAAAAACCCAGACAGAGCTTTAATTCATTTGAAAGCCTGACTCTTAGTCTTGTCCATCCAAGTTGGAAGTCCCAAAAACCAGTTTTATTTGTTATTATCTATCGTCCACCTGGTCGTTACTGTGAGTTTCTCTGTGAATTTTCAGACCTTTTGTCTGACTTAGTGCTTAGCTCAGATAAGATAATTATAGTGGGTGATTTTAACATCCACACAGATGCTGAGAATGACAGCCTCAACACTGCATTTAATCTATTATGAGACTCTATTGGCTTTGCTCAAAAAGTAAATGAGTCCACCCACCACTTTAATCATATCTTAGATCTTGTTCTGACTTATGGTATGGAAATAGAAGACTTAACAGTATTCCCTGAAAACTCCCTTCTGTCTGATCATTTCTTAATAACATTTACATTTACTCTGATGGACTACCCAGCAGTGGGGAATAAGTTTCATTACACTAGAAGTCTTTCAGAAAGCGCTGTAACTAGGTTTAAGGATATGATTCCTTCTTTATGTTCTCTAATGCCATATACCAACACAGTGCAGAGTAGCTACCTAAACTCTGTAAGTGAGATAGAGTATCTTGTCAATAGTTTTACATCCTCATTGAAGACAACTTTGGATGCTGTAGCTCCTCTAAAAAAGAGAGCTTTAAATCAGAAGTGCCTGACTCCGTGGTATAACTCACAAACTCGTAGCTTAAAGCAGATAACCCGTAAGTTGGAGAGGAAATGGCGTCTCACTAATTTAGAAGATCTTCACTTAGCCTGGAAAAAGAGTCTGTTGCTCTATAAAAAAGCCCTCCGTAAAGCTAGGACATCTGTCTACTCATCACTAATTGAAGAAAATAAGAACAACCCCAGGTTTCTTTTCAGCACTGTAGCCAGGCTGACAAAGAGTCAGAGCTCTATTGAGCTGAGTATTCCATTAACTTTAACTAGTAATGACTTCATGACTTTCTTTGCTAATAAAATTTTAACTATTAGAGAAAAAATTACTCATAACCATCCCAAAGACGTATCGTTATCTTTGGCTGCTTTCAGTGATGCCGGTATTTGGTTAGACTCTTTCTCTCCGATTGTTCTGTCTGAGTTATTTTCATTAGTTACTTCATCCATACCGTCAACATGTTTATTAGACCCCATTCCTACCAGGCTGCTCAAGGAAGCCCTACCATTATTTAATGCTTCGATCTTAAATATGATCAATCTATCTTTGTTAGTTGGCTATGTACCACAGGCTTTTAAGGTGGCAGTAATTAAACCATTACTTAAAAGCCATCACTTGACCCAGCTATCTTAGATAATTATAGGCCAATCTCCAACCTTCGTTTTCTATCAAAAATTCTTGAAAGGGTAGTTGTAAAACAGCTAACTGATCATCTGCAGAGGAATGGTCTATTTGAAGAGTTTCAGTCAGGTTTTAGAATTCATCATAGTACAGAAACAGCATTAGTGAAGGTTACAAATGATCTTCTTATGGCCTCGGACAGTGGACTCATCTCTGTGCTTGTTCTGTTAGACCTCAGTGCTGCTTTTGATACTGTTGACCATAAAATTTTATTACAGAGATTAGAGCATGCCATAGGTATTAAAGGCACTGCGCTGCAGTGGTTTGAATCATATTTGTCTAATAGATTACAATTTGTTCATGTAAATGGGGAATCTTCTTCACAGACTAAAGTTAATTATGGAGTTCCACAAGGTTCTGTGTTAGGACCAATTTTATTCACTTTATACATGCTTCCCTTAGGCAGTATTATTAGACGGTATTGCTTAAATTTTCATTGTTACGCAGATGATACCCAGCTTTATCTATCCATGAAGCCAGAGGACACACACCAATTAGCTAAACTGCAGGATTGTCTTACAGACATAAAGACATGGATGACCTCTAATTTCCTGCTTTTAAACTCAGATAAAACTGAAGTTATTGTACTTGGCCCCACAAATCTTAGAAACATGGTGTCTAACCAGATCCTTACTCTGGATGGCATTACCCTGACCTCTAGTAATACTGTGAGAAATCTTGGAGTCATTTTTGATCAGGATATGTCATTCAAAGTGCATATTAAACAAATATGTAGGACTGCTTTTTTGCATTTATGCAATATCTCTAAAATCAGAAAGGTCTTGTCTCAGAGTGATGCTGAAAAACTAATTCATGCATTTATTTCCTCTAGGCTGGACTATTGTAATTCATTATTATCAGGGTGTCCTAAAAGTTCCCTAAAAAGCCTTCAGTTAATTCAAAATGCTGCAGCTAGAGTACTGACGGGGACTAGAAGGAGAGAGCATATCTCACCCATATTGGCCTCTCTTCATTGGCTTCCTGTTAATTCTAGAATAGAATTTAAAATTCTTCTTCTTACTTGTAAGGTTTTGAATAATCAGGTCCCATCTTATCTTAGGGACTTCGTAGTACCATATCACCCCAATAGAGCGCTTCGCTCTCAGACTGCAGGCTTACTTGTAGTTCCTAGGGTTTATAAGAGTAGAATGGGAGGCAGAGCCTTCAGCTTTCAGGCTCCTCTCCTGTGGAACCAGCTCCCAATTCAGATCAGGGAGACAGACACCCTCTCTACTTTTAAGATTAGGCTTAAAACTTTCCTTTTTGCTAAAGCTTATAGTTAGGGCTGGATCAGGTGACCCTGAACCATCCCTTAGTTATGCTGCTATAGACGTAGACTGCTGGGGGGTTCCCATGATGCACTGTTTCTTTCTCTTTTTGCTCTGTATGCACCACTCTGCATTTAATCATTAGTGATCGATCTCTGCTCCTCTCCACAGCATGTCTTTTTCCTGGTTCTCTCCCTCAGCCCCAACCAGTCCCAGCAGAAGACTGCCCCTCCCTGAGCCTGGTTCTGCTGGAGGTTTCTTCCTGTTAAAAGGGAGTTTTCCCTTCCCACTGTAGCTAAGTGCTTGCTCACAGGGGGTCGTTTTGACCGTTGGGGTTTTACATAATTATTGTATGGCCTTGCCTTACAATATAAAGCGCCTTGGGGCAACTGTTTATTGTGATTTGGCGCTATATAAAAAAATTGATTGATTGATTGAGCACTCCTTGTGGGAGGAGTCCCACCTCCGTGTTGATAACCATTTGTAAAATCCAGGCGGCTTTTGTTGGCTTTCAGTGGAGTGAGTATCTGAGAAATTGTTTAACAGCTGGGCATGTTCCAACTTGTCCTTAAGGCTTCCAACAGAGATGTTTTTCCTGTGGCAGAGCGTCACGGCGGCTGCAAGCCGACGCTGCAATCCATCCGCACATGTTTCATTAAAAAAAATCTCCTTTAACAGTGGAATATCCGGATAAAATGCTGAAACCGACTTCTTCTGAAACTTCTCTGTTCTCTCACGACGTCCTGGATCAATAGAGCCTGAAATGTGGAGGTTTTCAGCTTGAAACAGGCTGACAACGGCACCTGGGAGCGCTGTGCGACGTCCCGCTCCGTGGGAAGTCCTTAAAGCGACAGTATCACCTCAAAATCTCTCTTCAGCCGTTAAAATTTTCACCGAAAACCAGCTGAATTTTTCGAACCGTGTCCACTTCGATGTGCCTCACAGGTTTAGAAAAAATTTTGATCAAACAAAGCGCCAGTCTCTCAGCAACTTCTCAGACAAAGGAATTCCGACGAGGGGCTGGACGACTCCTCCCACAAGGAATGCTCACAGGCGAATGACGTCACCGACAGGCGTGGAAAAACTCACGCATGCGCACGAGGGTTCAAGCATGTCTGATGTATAAACATATGAATGAAATCCAAATAGTTTTTGAAAAAAATAAAAAGGACCTATACTTTATTGACAGACCTCGTATATCCATAATTCATACTGGGACATTTGTCATTTTTGGCCATTTTTGTTGCGGATGACAACAAACGCCCGTAATTTGTATACTCAATTCATGCGCAATTAATCCTCTCCCCAGTGGGACAGGGCCCTTACTGGAAAAAACATTTGTGCATCTTAAGTTGCATCATACACATACCATTGTGTAATGCTTAAGTATATTTCTGATACCTTATTCAACTTTATATACTTGTTTTTGCAATCCTTGGCAAGGTTGGGTGATATAAACACAATGACAGAAAACAACATTCTTGATATAAAATGAAGACATTCAACAATAGTACGTTATTGACATCACACAGAGCAAACAGTATCTCAAAGCTACAGCAAATTCTAATAAATCATATGGCTGTCTACAATGAGAACACTGTTTTACAGCATGCAAGAGATAGAAAAAATAACCTGTTTTAGGAAATAAAAGAAATCACGTAGAGAAATGTGTACTCACAGCTGGATGGTCTCTGCCAAGAGTCTTCTCTCTGATGGCAAGAGCATCATTGAGCAGGTTGGCGGCCTCCTTATATTTGTTCTGATCCCTGAGATGTACACACACAGACAGGCATATACACTGATGACAATATGCATAACAAGTGGGGTGGAGGAAACAGGCTTGCTGAAGTTGCCATAATTAAAGCCCTCGACTCAAACAACATGGGACAAACCCTTTACTCTGCTGTGGACATGAACATCTGTTCGTTTGCGCACACACAGACTTGAACATCTGTACCTGTGCGTTTTTACTGCGCAGGTCCTCACATCATTAGACCGTACTACTATTTGCTCTTTGTTAAAGACAAACAGCAATGACTCTTTGCTGTTTGTTATTCATATATATTTGCTTGAACATGACTGCTAATTGTATTTATCTGGAGCCGACATGAGGACAAGCTCAAAATAGAGATGCCATCACAATCGCTCATTTAAGGAATCCTTTAAGTGTTAGCAGACTGTTATAAACACGTGCTGAAAATAATCAAGCCCTGTTAGGAAGTTTCCACCTCTCTCGGTTTTTAAAACAAAAAGGCAGTTCAATGGTGTGTTTCTTATTTCAAGTGTAAAGAAAACTTGAGGTCATGAATCGTGTTTTTTTTTTTTCCTGTATATAAGGTGCACATGACTAGAAGTCGCAGGACCTCTCAAACTAGTAAAAAACAAAAACATAAAAACACGCAACTTTTACTCTGGAAAATATCATCATCTTGTATTGCGATCATGCTTCACTCCTCAAGTCCATCTCTATATCTCTCAGCTGTCTCATGACGTTCTCTGACACTTTCACGAACTTTCGCCATCTCAGAGAGTAGAACATGCGCTTCCACAATCTCTCGTTTACTCGCCAATGCCTCGGAGATGGAGGGAGATGAGGGAGATTGACAGTCATCTTGTGTTTCTTCCACTTTCTAATAAATAATCATAACAGTTGTTGTCTTCTACCAAGCTGCTTGCCTGTAGTCCTGTAGTCCATCCCAGCCTTGTGCAGGTCTACAGTTTTGTCCCTGGTGTCCTTAGACAGCTCTTTGGTCTTGGCTATTTTTTTCCCTCCACATATACCAGTGCAAACATTTGAAGAACTGATGAGAACCACAATTAGAGAACCATGATTGTATGATCAAGAAAATGATTTTTAAAGACTAACCTATAAACAAGAGCAAGGATATTGAGCATGGTGGCTACATCTGGGTGGTCATGTCCAGAGGTCTTCTCCAGATCTTCCAGGGCCTGTTTGCAGAGAGGCACAGCCACCTCATACCTGCCCTGAGAGGCATACTGGATCACCAGATTATGGAGGGTCCTCAGACGGGCTGGAATCTCATATCCTCCCTGCTGGGCGGCTGCAGCTGCTGCACTGCTGTGAGGATGCTGGGCTGGAGATGTAGAGACTAAAGTTAAAAAGTCAATCAATCAATCAATCATTTTTTTTTATATAGCGCCAAATCACAACAAACAGTTGCCCCAAGGCGCTTTATATTGTAAGGCAAGGCCATACAATAATTATGTAAAACCCCAACGGTCAAAACGACCCCCTGTGAGCAAGCACTTGGCTACAGTGGGAAGGAAAAACTCCCTTTTAACAGGAAGAAACCTCCAGCAGAACCAGGCTCAGGGAGGGGCAGTCTTCTGCTGGGACTGGTTGGGCTGAGGGAGAGAACCAGAAAAAAGACATGCTGTGGAGGGGAGCAGAGATCGATCACTAATGATTAAATGCAGAGTGGTGCATACAGAGCAAAAAGAGAAAGAAACAGTGCATCATGGGAACCCCCCAGCAGTCTACGTCTATAGCAGCATAACTAAGGGATGGTTCAGGGTCACCTGATCCAGCCCTAACTATAAGCTTTAGCAAAAAGGAAAGTTTTAAGCCTAATCTTAAAAGTAGAGAGGGTGTCTGTCTCCCTGATCTGAATTGGGAGCTGGTTCCACAGGAGAGGAGCCTGAAAGCTGAAGGCTCTGCCTCCCATTCTACTCTTACAAACCCTAGGAACTACAAGTAAGCCTGCAGTCTGAGAGCGAAGCGCTCTATTGGGGTGATATGGTACTACGAGGTCCCTAAGATAAGATGGGACCTGATTATTCAAAACCTTATAAGTAAGAAGAAGAATTTTAAATTCTATTCTAGAATTAACAGGAAGCCAATGAAGAGAGGTCAATATAGGTGAGATATGCTCTCTCCTTCTAGTCCCCGTCAGTACTCTAGCTGCAGCATTTTGAATTAACTGAAGGCTTTTTAGGGAACTTTTAGGACAACCTGATAATAATGAATTACAATAGTCCAGCCTAGAGGAAATAAATGCATGAATTAGTTTTTCAGCATCACTCTGAGACAAGACCTTTCTGATTTTAGAGATATTGCGTAAATGCAAAAAAGCAGTCCTACATATTTGTTTAATATGCGCTTTGAATGACATATCCTGATCAAAAATGACTCCAAGATTTCTCACAGTATTACTAGAGGTCAGGGTAATGCCATCCAGAGTAAGGATCTGGTTAGACACCATGTTTCTAAGATTTGTGGGGCCAAGTACAATAACTTCAGTTTTATCTGAGTTTAAAAGCAGGAAATTAGAGGTCATCCATGTCTTTATGTCTGTAAGACAATCCTGCAGTTTAGCTAATTGGTGTGTGTCCTCTGGCTTCATGGATAGATAAAGCTGGGTATCATCTGCGTAACAATGAAAATTTAAGCAATACCGTCTAATAATACTGCCTAAGGGAAGCATATATAAAGTGAATAAAATTGGTCCTAGCACAGAACCTTGTGGAACTCCATAATTAACTTTAGTCTGTGAAGAAGATTCCCCATTTACATGAACAAATTGTAATCTATTAGACAAATATGATTCAAACCACCGCAGCGCAGTGCCTTTAATACCTATGGCATGCTCTAATCTCTGTAATAAAATTTTATGGTCAACAGTATCAAAAGCAGCACTGAGGTCTAACAGAACAAGCACAGAGATGAGTCCACTGTCCGAGGCCATAAGAAGATCATTTGTAACCTTCACTAATGCTGTTTCTGTACTATGATGAATTCTAAAACCTGACTGAAACTCTTCAAATAGACCATTCCTCTGCAGATGATCAGTTAGCTGTTTTACAACTACCCTTTCAAGAATTTTTGAAAGAAAAGGAAGGTTGGAGATTGGCCTATAATTAGCTAAGATAGCTGGGTCAAGTGATGGCTTTTTAAGTAATGGTTTAATTACTGCCACCTTAAAAGCCTGTGGTACATAGCCAACTAACAAAGATAGATTGATCATATTTAAGATCGAAGCATTAATAATGGTAGGGCTTCCTTGAGCAGCCTGGTAGGAATGGGGTCTAATAAACATGTTGATGGTTTGGATGAAGTAACTAATGAAAATAACTCAGACAGAACAATCGGAGAGAAAGAGTCTAACCAAATACCGGCATCACTGAAAGCAGCCAAAGATAACGATACGTCTTTGGGATGGTTATGAGTAATTTTTTCTCTAATAGTTAAAATTTTGTTAGCAAAGAAAGTCATGAAGTCATTACTAGTTAAAGTTAATGGAATACTCAGCTCAATAGAGCTCTGACTCTTTGTCAGCCTGGCTACAGTGCTGAAAAGAAACCTGGGGTTGTTCTTATTTTCTTCAATTAGTGATGAGTAGAAAGATGTCCTAGCTTTACGGAGGGCTTTTTTATAGAGCAACAGACTCTTTTTCCAGGCTAAGTGAAGATCTTCTAAATTAGTGAGACGCCATTTCCTCTCCAACTTACGGGTTATCTGCTTTAAGCTACGAGTTTGTGAGTTATACCACGGAGTCAGACACTTCTGATTTAAAGCTCTCTTTTTCAGAGGAGCTACAGCATCCAAAGTTGTCTTCAATGAGGATGTAAAACTATTGACGAGATACTCTATCTCCCTTACAGAGTTTAGGTAACTACTCTGCACTGTGTTGTTATATGGCATTAGAGAACATAAAGAAGGAATCATATCCTTAAACCTAGTTACAGCGCTTTCTGAAAGACTTCTAGTGTAATGAAACTTATTCCCTACTGCTGGGTAGTCCATCAGAGTAAATGTAAATGTTATTAAGAAATGATCAGACAGAAGGGAGTTTTCAGGGAATACTGTTAAGTCTTCTATTTCCATACCATAAGTCAGAACAAGATCTAAGATATGATTAAAGTGGTGGGTGGACTCATTTACTTTTTGAGCAAAGCCAATAGAGTCTAATAATAGATTAAATGCAGTGTTGAGGCTGTCATTCTCAGCATCTGTGTGGATGTTAAAATCGCCCACTATAATTATCTTATCTGAGCTAAGCACTAAGTCAGACAAAAGGTCTGAAAATTCACAGAGAAACTCACAGTAACGACCAGGTGGACGATAGATAATAACAAATAAAACTGGTTTTTGGGACTTCCAATTTGGATGGACAAGACTAAGAGACAAGCTTTCAAATGAATTAAAGCTCTGTCTGGGTTTTTGATTAATTAATAAGCTGGAATGGAAGATTGCTGCTAATCCTCCGCCCCGGCCCGTGCTACGAGCATTCTGACAGTTAGTGTGACTCGGGGGTGTTGACTCATTTAAACTAACATATTCATCCTGCTGTAACCAGGTTTCTGTTAGGCAGAATAAATCAATATGTTGATCAATTATTATATCATTTACCAACAGGGACTTAGAAGAGAGAGACCTAATGTTTAATAGACCACATTTAACTGTTTTAGTCTGTGGTGCAGTTGAAGGTGCTATATTATTTTTTCTTTTTGAATTTTTATGCTTAAATAGATTTTTGCTGGTTATTGGTAGTCTGGGAGCAGGCACCGTCTCTACGGGGAAAAAGTGAAGAAAGAAAGTTCTGTTTCTTATGATTTTATTACAACTGCATAAATATTAATTCCCATTTGTGAAATTAATTGATCATCAATTCAATCATCACATCATGAAGTGATCTCTCTCAAGACCATTTAGGCTGTCATTTTTCTGCAAGCCTCACATCAAATTCATTGTATTGCTTAACAAGACAATGGTGCATTAATAACGTAAATAAATAAGCACTCCATTCTTTTATCTCCTGCTGGCCATAAGGCCAGGAGAGGAACACAGAAATGTACTTTTCCATGCAAGCATCCATGCATGCAATGATGCATAGATGCTCATGGCTTCACCCTATTTGACCTGGGTGAGTGCATCTAAGACTCATTTGAATTTGAACAAGACTGGGTTTCACCAAGACCCCCTCTGGACATGACATATATTGTATAGGATATTAATGATTGTAATTTGTTATCTGCTGACAGCTGCACTTCCACCCCTCCCAGCCATAAAAACAGTACTTAGTCTCCATGAATTATAAACCATATAGCTTTAAATTTTGAGAGCAGACCTGCCAGTGTCCTATTTACCAAAACCCTCAGGTGGGAACGGGCAGCAACACAGCTGCATGTGTATATTTCCAAATACAGTATCAAGAACACAAAAGAAATGCTTCAGTGCAAATTTTCAAATTTATCAAAATAATCAAGCCAACACTAAGCCACCTGAAAGACATGGTTTAAAAAAAAAAAAAATTGCCAGCAGGAGCTGCTCGTCAAATGGGTGTTCATTTCTTTGACCTTATAACAATATTTGTAATTTATATGGAACACTCAAGAACAGACATCGAGTGAATATGCATGCCTTAATTTTTTTTCTCTCTTTACTCCAAAAACCAGAAGTACATTTGCAGCAATCGGATTACTGTGTGAGCTGTCAGAGAGACAAGCAAATGTTTGCATGCTACCAAATTGCCAATAAACACATGCATTCAAAGCGTGTATTAAAAAAAACAAACATGCATACAGGTTATACATGGATGTACTATACATACAAGGGATGGGCAATACAGACTGAAAATGACATCAATATTTCCAAAAACGATATAAATAATAATATGAAAAACATACCATTCATCAAACTCACTCTTAGCAAAATCCATCAGACTTCCAAAAATAATTTGAGTGAGGCTGAGATAAATGTTTACGAGGCTGAAACCCAGAATGTGAAATGCCCAAAGAAAGAAAGAAAGAAAAAGCTACACATCTTTAAAAGATTTAATTTCCAAGATATGCACATGAAATTGTCCACAGGACACTCACAGAGCCCCAGAATGAGGAACAACCCCCGGCAGCATTTGAAATGGTATTTTGTGTGTATGACAAACAACCTATTCCCAAATCCCCGATTTGGTTTGACCAACTTCTGTGCACAAGATAAATAATTTTGTCAGCACATAACAGCCAAGGCATTCATTCCTTGCATACACGTATCTCTCTTAGCAAATAAACTCTATTTGGTGCTCAATAAATGTATTTTTGTGTTTGCCATTATCCACATAAACATACAATAGTAATGGCTATCACTCAATATAGTGCACACACTCTGTATGTGCTCAAATATCATGCAAAGAAATTCTATCTTCTGCATACAGTAGTATTTCCAGTGCTCTATAATTGTAAATTGTGGCCTTTTGATCATATATTTCTCTCTATCACCCCAGAGTACAGATTAGATTCCTACTTGCTGGGCAGCTCCTGGGCACCTCTTCTTTCACTACAGCACAAGGAACAGATAGGGGAACACACCATAACCATGTATGAAGGGCGATTTTGAGCCTGACCCAGAAAAAGCAGGGTATGATTCTCCATCTTTTCCATTCTAAAAACCAACATTTCATGAGAATGTATGATGTTTTGACTCACTGGTTGCAATGTTCAGAAAGACTACAATATCAGTCATGAGCACCAACTGCCTCGACTGACAGATTGTGGTTAGCCACCTTTCAATTACTTTAAAGTTTAATTAATGCAGTACTTATGAACAGGAACTTTTCTTTTAGGCCTTTTGATTATTTGTTTTGAACTGTCTCACCATGTACTTTCTACTTGTTTGGCTTTTTGACAATGTTCCTTTCTACTTTGTTACTAGTGCTACTTTGTTTCTGCGAATGCAAAAAAATTTTCTTGACCTTATACAGCTAAGAGACACACTTTTGCTTTGAGAAAAATACTCCTACACTGAAGACAAATTTATACCATAAACTGCATTTCATATTGAGGTTCAGGATTGAAAAACCTTGACGATACTCACTGCCTGGAGCTTGGTCATCATGATCATCAGGGAAGAGATCATGCAGAGTCTCTTTATTGGAGTCAGAGTCCTTCTCCTCCTGTTAAGATAGTGAGGACAGGAGTGAATGGAGGAAAGGGAAAGGAAAAGTACAGTGAACAGGTATTAAAAGGAGAAGATGAAGAGAGAGAAATGACACTGAAATAGGAAATAAACATCACTGCATGACTCTCTTTGCTCTGTCAACATGACAGAGGTTGTCCTGTGTCTGATCAGTCACACACAGCAGCTTCATCACAACTTAATGAAAAAACAAGCAGAGCATGGCTGCTGGAATCCTTAATACACACAAAGAATCCACAGTGAAGTGTGGTGCACAAAAACATTACAGCTCCCTTAAAAATAAATGGAAAAAAAAAAAAAAAGAACAAACAAACACTAGTATCTGTTCCGTACTATAACACTGTGCTATAATAGTCAAGTGGCCTCTGTGCACGTGTGTATGGCTTCAATCATGGAGAAACTGTTGAGGGCTGACATTTGCCATTTGGTATGCTTATGCATTTCTGATCAAGGATGAATGCCGCCAAAAGAGAGAAACTACGAATATCAGCTAACAGTGAACAATGCGAGACTTACATTCTGGACTTGCATGTCTTTCCAGCAGGGGGCAGTAAATCATCTATATATTAAAAGTGTGCGTGCATGATTTTAATTTAGTAGGTTCAATGTAAGTACATAATATAATTGTAAATATGTTAAAAATACATGATGACAAGAAAGTGAAAACACTTATTTCCATTGTGGTCCATTTAAAAAAAAAAAAAAAAGAAGTAATAATAAAATAATAATAATAGTGTGCATATGACAAGAAGAACCTAAACAATTTATAAATACATTAACACCATAAATTAACATTAAAACTTATCAATTAACAGGAAATAAAAGGGTTATTACTCTGGACTCACACGCCAATCCAACTCATTATAGAAACGTTGCGCAATTTATTACGTCCCCTGAAAAATGTCAGCTACCTATTTTATAAACACTACCCAATCTGGAGCCCGTGGATCCGGACGGGCCAACACACTAGTTAGATATTTATAGCTGTCCTTCCACTCTTCTACTGATAAGGTATTCAAGCAATAGACAAAAAGCAGAATTCAGTGAAGGAAAAGGTTCAAAGTAAAATTCAGATTCCACTGTTACAAATGAATAGGACTTAAAGATATAAACACTAAGCATCAGAGAAAAAAAAAAAAACCTACCCATGCAAAAATGGTCTTATATATGGTAAGTTTCTTATATAATATGTAACCAAAAAAAAAAACAAAAAAAAAAAAAACCCAAAACATATTCACCAATACCCAAAGACCTGCTAGGCTCAAAACAGCTGAATCACCAAGCAAAGGTAAGGTGCATCTTTTTGTTTTTGCATTTTAACAGTGGTCTGTCCTCCTCTGTTCTTACACTTTCTCAACAAACATTAGAACATAAGAGTTAAAAAAAAAAAAAAAACGTCGAGACTCACGGATGGGGACAGGTCCTCATCATATTTCTTTAACTGGTTCATGAATTCTAGATGCTTTTTCTCTTCCTCCAGCTGGGCCACACTCTGTTCACTCTTCTGCAGTTTCTGCTGCGTACCAGCCAGCTCGTCCCTTAACCACTGGTTCTCCTGACAGAGCCGGCGTACCTGAGCCCGCAGCTTCTGCTTCTCTGACTCCACAGCGCTCAGGTGGCTTGACAGCGCCATCATTACCTGGAGTGGGAATTTTATTTTTTGTACATCAGAGTTGCTTCATGGTTCAAAAACACACACACACACACACACACGACCAGATGGCTGAGGGGTGAAAAGCAATGTGTCCATCAATGTCGTTAACAAGAGAAACACATTTCACTAAACAGAATTTCTGCCTTTAAAAATACACTGTAAATAATGACTTCTGTCATACACTCCACTGAATTCAAAAGTTGTACAGCTCATAACACTTATCACACAAGTTTTTACAACCACAAAAGTTGTTTTGGTGATTCCTGTAACCTTGACCTTCTCCCTTTTATGTGCTGAAAAGTATCTCCATAGAGCTGCTATATATGAGTTTACAAGAACATGCAATGTAAACTGTGTGGTCCAGAGTGAGCTAAAAGTGAAAAATGCAATGATTACAAAAAAATTATATACATACTGACGAAAATATCTTGCAAACTTTGAAAATTTTTTCTCAAGATAAAAAACTTTGCAGAGAGACTGTAGCTCCCACTGTAGCTGCACA
This sequence comes from Thalassophryne amazonica, assembly GCF_902500255.1. Taxonomy (NCBI): domain Eukaryota; kingdom Metazoa; phylum Chordata; class Actinopteri; order Batrachoidiformes; family Batrachoididae; genus Thalassophryne; species Thalassophryne amazonica. Next base: position 19,310,609 of record NC_047121.1, on the reverse strand, counting down.
CACACACTCCAGACAGTAGGCTTGGCGAACCTTTGGATGCAAAAACATCACAATCTCTCAAACATCACCGGGTCAGCCACAATAAAATGGCTTTTATGAAAAAGAATGTTACAGTTCTATAGTAATGAGCTTTTGATTCATAAATGTGTATTTTCTTGGTTATAACGCCAACATCTGTCTACTTGAAAGGCCAAAATTTTCTTTTAAACAGAATGCAAATAAAAGTCAAAATTGTGTTTTTTTTTCTGGCCTAATAAATGCAAACAAGTGATATGACTTGATATAAATACTTTGATTTTCTTTGAAACTTAACATACACTGTGGAAATCTGAACTATCTGAGAATTTGTTCAGTCAAAAAGCAACCAAACATCCTTTGTGTTGTGTCCGGTGACTGATCTTCCATGGCTTAACATGTATCCAAAGTGAAAAAAATTGTAAGAACCTGTAAAGTAGTTCTGAAGTAATCCTGCTAAGAGTAATCCTTCAAAGACTATACAAGTGAAATTTGATCCAGAATCTGGATCACCTCCAAAATTTAATGGCGTCTTCCATGTTCTAATGTCCATCTGTGGTGAAAATTTCATCAAAATTGGTGCAGTAGTTTTGACGTAATCTTGCTTAAAGTCAGACAGACAGTTAAGTAAATAAATAAACAAACAATGATTTTATGTCGCTGAAGTACCTAACAACAAAAAAACAAAAACAGATATAATGTAATTTTGAGCGCCTGACTGACTTGTGTTGGATATGTAATTTTTGAATGACATCACATGTTTTCATTCCTGCTTCTGTCCAGCTGGAGGCAGCGTTAGTACTTCTGTCTGCCTTTGGTGGTGTTTTGTCCAGAATGTCCTCAGAGTCCATCCCATGTGGGTTGATGATACTGATCAAATCAAATGAATCAAGTCAAAAATGACAGGTCTTGGAAAAAAGCATAGCCCTTACAGAGAAATGCTCTTGCTCTCTCCCTCTCTCTCAATTCAGGTTCATTGGAGCTTTATTGACATGGGAAACATGGTTTTCATTGTCAAAGCAAGTATTACATAGAACAAAAATAAAAAGTACGATGTACATAGTGTACAAATAATGAATGTTTATGAGTTCAATGGTACAAATATTTCATGAGGCGAAAGGAACATTCCATTCAACTCTGCTTTGCCTCGTTGAATGGTTTGTTCCAGCTTTCACTGAAATAACTATTCATTCCATTGAAATAATAGAAAAATGTTCATTACTGGTTTTATATAACGGCTACAACAGATCCTTGTCATTTGATATATTATTAATTTATAAACAACAGAAAAGGGACTTATATTTTGGTGTTCCATTGCTGCTAAAGTCCAACACAAACTTTAAATAGGAGTCCAAATTGTGAGGTGTCATCCAGTGATGTTGTGAACTGACTTCATATTTCCATTAAAAAAAAAATTCAAGAAGACTTCCTGTAGTTCCTCAGTCCAGCCAAAAATCTTTTCAGCTTTCCATCTGAACAGCTCTTCATGCATCCAGATGGCTTACAGCAGAGTGGATTTTTGTGTGTGTGTGTGTTACAAGGACTAGCACCGTCAGTTACCTCAATCAAATCCTCATCCCGCTTGTGTCGTTGTCCCGGGTGCGTGTGCGGTCACACAACCGGGACAGCGCATCTGTGCACATCTACTTACTACTACTAAAAAAAAAAAAAAAAACTGTACTTTCTCAGCGCAGTGAGGGGGGGAAAAAAAAAACAACAAAAAAAAAACACGCCAGAAATTAGTCCGGCTTTTCATTCTAACATTCTGCCAACAGTCTCCAGATAGCTTACAGTGCAATGGATTTGTTCTGTGTGTGCGTATGTGAGCAGAGTGCAATGGTACCAAAGGTATGGAACCAACAACACGTTTCAAAAAAGCTGGGACAGTGCTATGTTTATCACTGTGTTACATCACCTTTCCTTCTAACAACACTCAATAAGCATTTGGGAACTGACGACACTAACTGTTGAAGCTTTGTAGGTGGAATTCTTTCCCATTCTTGCTTGATGTACGACTTCAGTTGTTCAACAGTCCGGGATCTCCGTTGTCGTATTTTGCACTTCATAATGCGCCACACATTTTCAATGGGCGACAGGTCTGGACTGCAGGCAGGCCAGTCTAGTACCTGTACTCTTTTACTATGAAGCCACACTGTTGTAACACATGCAGAATGTGGCTCCGCATTGTCTTTCTGAAATAAGCAGGGACGTCCCTGAAAAAGACATTGCTTGGATAGCAGCATGTGTTGCTCCAAAACCTGGATGTACCTTTCAGCATTGATGGTACCATCACAGATGTGTAAGTTGCCCATGCCATGGGCACTAACACACCCCCATACCATCACAGATGCCGGCTTTTGAACTTTGCGCTGGTAACAATCTGGATGGTCTTTCCTCTTTTGTCCAGAGGACGGTAACAATCTGGATGGTCTTTTTCCTCTTTTGTCCAGAGGACACAACGTCCATGATTTCCAAAAACAATCTTAAATGGGGACTCCATCAGAGTACAGCACACTTTTCCACTTTGCGTCTGTCCATTTCAAATGAGCTCGGGCCCAGAGAAGGCTGGATGTTGTTAATGTATGGCTTTAGCTTTGCATGGTAGAGTTTTAACTTGCACTTGTAGATGTAGCAACAAACAATGGTTTTCTGACGTGTTCCTGAGCCCACACGGTAAGATCCTTTATACAATGTCAGTTTTTAATGCAGTGCCACCTGAGGGATAGAAGGTCACGGGCATTCAATGTTGGTTTTCAGCCTTGCCGCTTACGTGTAGAAAGTTCTCCAGATTCTCTGAATCTTCTGATTATATTGGGACTGTAGATGATGGAATCCCTAAATTCCTTGCAACTGAACATTGAGAAACATTGTTCTTAAACTGCTGGATTTCTTTTTCATGCAATTGTTCACAAAGTGGTGATCCTCACCCCATCTTTGCATCTGAAGGGCTGGGCCTTTTGGGGATGCTCCTTTTATACCCAATCATGACACTCACAATTAGTGTCCTCAGTTCCCAAACGCTTATTGAGTGTTAGAAGGCGATGTAACACACTGGTAAACATACCACTGTCCCAGCTTTTTTGAAACGTGTTGCAGGCATCCATTTCAGAATGAGCAAATATTTGCACAAAAACAATAAAGTTTATCAGTTTGAACAATAAATATCTTGTCTTTGTGGTGTATTCAACTGAATATAGGTTGAAGAGGATGTGCAAATCATTGTATTCTGTTTTTATTTACATTTCACACAACGTCCCAACTGCACTGGAATTGGGGTTGTACCTGGAGAAATGTTTACACAATTGTAATGTTTTATGACGACTCGTTTTTAAGTGATAACTGTTCATTTTGAGGCAGTCATGGTAAAAGCAGCAGCTGTGAGAAGGTTTTGTGCACCTACGGTAAATAGTCATAAATGCAGCCTGTTAAAATGCTAGTAAGTGTTGTATATAACTGTGAAAAGTCATATATATATATATATATATATATATATCTATATATATATCTATATATATATCAGAATCAGAAGAAGTTTATTGCCATTGCCAATGAACAGGATTCCCAGACTAGGAATATATATATATATATATATATACACACACACACACACACACACACACACACACACACACACACACACACACACACACACACACACACACACACACACACACACACACCGTGTATGTTCCAGCCGAACGCGACAGAAAGAGGATGAAGCGCAGCTGTCAGCTGACAACAGCAGCGCCGAGGAGGACGACACCGAATGGTTTGTTCACTCACCACCTTTTCTTATTCCTGGCACGGTGTGTTTGTGTACGAAAACAAAATATTTGAGCAGCACAGCGTGCTTAAATTCAGGAGTTTGTTCTAAAATCACTGAAAATAGGGTTTCTGTACATTCTGCATATATTTAATCATTTATAAGTCAGTTTCTTGTGATTGCTAATTCTTCACATTTTATTCAAAGCAAATGATTGCAAATCTTTATCTGAAAAGCTGTAGACCCACATGGGATGGGAAAAAAGATTTCTAAATAAAAGAAAATTTTACTTCTATATCTGTTGTCAGATTTTATCAGGCATAATATTGTAGAAAAATGTTTATGCTAAATGGAGACTTTCCTGTCTAAAATACACATACAGAACATCTGTAATCAAATTGTATCACATCTAATCTACTTTGAATAAACAGACGTCTGAACAAAAAACAGGCTGTTCAGTTTACATGCATATGTATATTTGGAAAACACAAAAATGTCAATGTTCTGTTTTTTTTTTTTCTTCTTTTCAGGTGCTCATGTGAACACAGTCAGCCAATGCCACTCGTGATCGAGTCTCCTTCTCATATCAGGGTCAGCTTTGCAGGTAAGTTGTCTATTTTATCTCAATAACACCCGAACTTTCAAACAGCATTTTTTAATGTATATAAGCAATGTTTTTATTAATGTTGTTTTAACTTCTGTTTTAGGACTTTGGTGGCAACCCTTCATTTTAGTGAAAATGCAGGGAGACAACAAAAGCAGACAAAGCGAGAGAGACCAAGGTTCAGAATATACTTTCCTTAGTGGAAAAGAGGAGGATTCACAGTGAGAAAGTTTGCCACATATCCAACATGTGCTATGTGGAAAATGAAAAAAAACAAAAAACAAAACAGATTATTTGTATATAACATGATAACATGAATAAAAATATAATTTCACATAGGTTTCACATTGTTTCATTCAAATGAGAAGTGTTTTACAATTTTTTAAAAAACATGTTCAGTCTATATGAGCAACATAGCAAAAGAGGTTCTTCAGATCTGCAAAACACCAAACCGACCAGAAATCCCCACCAATGAGCAGCCAACATGAACGGACAAAGCTGAGGCTGAAGCTGCCAAGCGGACCAGGTACCACCGATGAGCCCAACCCCTCACTCCAGAGGAGGAAACTGGAAGCCAGTGTAGTCGGATGATGGTGATGGAAAAGTACTCCTTATTTTGAATACAACACAAGCTGGTAGTGGCACCCTTCTGTGCCTTCCCAAGTGTCCCCAGCACAACCACCCAAATTGCCGATATGCGATATGATGATACTTTCTGCAACAAAAAATAGCATGGATTGATGTTCAAAGCAACAGTTCATTCTTTTTGTATTTGAATATTTTTTACTTTTTTCTATAAACCATGTAAATGAAACTTTCCATTTCATGTGCTGACTCGTACTGTGGAGCATCATGTACGCATAGTGTGCCACTCTGAGGACATCTGCATCCAAACACAATTGAGAAACTAGCCAGCTGTGTGACACATTGAGGAATTTCGCCACCATGTTGCATCTCCGCCAAGACTGCAAAAATGTCCCTGCAACAGCGAGACTCGATCACGAGTGGCATCTGCTGACTGTGTTCACATGAGCACCTGGAAAAAAAAAAACATTTACATTTTTGTGTTTTCTAAATATACATATGCATGTAAACTGAACAGCCTGTTTTTTGTTCAGACTTATGTTCATTCAAAGTAGATTAGATGTGACAATTTGATTACAGATGTTCTGTATGTGTATTTTAGACAGGTAAGTCTCCATTTAGCATAAACATTTTTCTACAATATTATGCCTGATAAAATTTGACAACAGATATAGAAGTAAAATTTTCTTTTATTTAGAAATCTTTCCCCCCCCATCCCATGTGGGTCTACAGCTTTTCAGATAAAGATTTGCAATCATTTGTTTTGAATAAAAAAAGAAGAATTAGCAATCACAAGAAACAGACTTACAAATTATTAAATATATACAGAATGTACAGAAACTTTATTTTCAGTGATTTTAGAACAAACTCCTGAATTTAAGCACGCTGTGCTGCTCAAATAATTTTTTTTATACACAAACACACCGTGCCAGGAATAAATGATCATTTATAAGAAAAGGTGGAGTGAACAAACCATTCAGCAGCTTATATCGTCCTCCTCAACGCTGCTGTCAGCTAACAGCTGCGCTTCATCCTCTTTCTGTCGCGTTCGGCTGGAACATACACGGTTTGGAGCCGCTCATTATTCACGCCGTTAATATCTTCATCAGAAACTTCCTCATCTTCTTCAAAAAACAATCGATACGTCACTTAAATCTTCACTATAACCGCACACTATGCCTTCGCTGTCCATGTCTGCCGTGTTGGTAAACAGAGCCGCGCTGCGAGACATCTACTCGAACAACGTCACATCCGTCGCAGCGAAAAAGTAGGTCAACTCAGAGGTGGTAAATTGAAATTCTCAGATGGGTAACGAAACGTCTAAATACTTTTTCAGTGTAATTTTATGGTAAAAAAAACAAAGACAACATGTGGAAAAAGCTTTTTTTTATTCTTCAAGAATATGTAAAAACGTCATAGCATGGCAGGGACCCTTTAAGGCGGGCCTGGACGTGTGCTGATTTAAGCAGGGGAGCCTTCCGTGCCATGCATGATTTTAACCCATGACGTCTTAGTGTATTACCCACAGCAGCCTTGGAAACAGTGGTGCCAGCTCTCTTCAGGTCACTGACCAGCTCCTCCCGTGCAGTTCTGGGCTGATTCCTCACCTTTCTTAGGATCATTGATACGCCACGAGGTGGGATCTTGCATATGGAGCCCCAGTCTGAGGGAGACTGACAGTTATGTTTATCTTCTTCCATTTTCTAATAATTGCTCCAACAGTTGATCTTTTTTCACCAAGCTGCTTGGCAATTGCCCCGTAGCCCTTTCCAGCCTTGTGGAGGTCTACAATGTGTCTTTGGACAATCAATCAATCAATCAATCAACTTTTTTCTTATATAGCGCCAAATCACAACAAACAGTTGCCCCAAGGCGCTCCATATTGCAAGGCAAGGCCATACAATAACCATGAAAAACCCCAACGGTCAAAACGACCCCCTATGAGCAAGCACTTGGCCACAGTGGGAAGGAAAAACTCCCTTTTAACAGGAAGAAACCTCCAGCAGAACCAGGCTCAGGGAGGGGCAGTCTTCTGCTGAGACTGGTTGGGGCTGAGGGAAAGAACCAGGAAAAAGACATGCCGAGAAGGGGGGCAGAGATCGATCACTAATGATTAAATGCAGAGTGATGCATACGGAGCAAAAAAAGAAAGAAACAGTGCATCATGGGAACCCCCCCACAGTCTACGTCTAAAGCAACATAACCAAGGGATGGTCCAGGGTCACCCGATCCAGCCCTAACTATAAGCCTTAGCGAAAAGGAAAGTTTTAAGCCTAATCTTAAAAGTAGAGAGGGTATCTGTCTCCCTGATCTGAATTGGGAGCTGGTTCCACAGGAGAGGAGCCTGAAAGCTGAAGGCTCTGCCTCCCATTCTACTCTTACAAACCCTAGGAACTACAAGTAAGCCCGCAGTCTGAGAGCGAAGCGCTCTAATGGGGTAATATGGTACTACGAGGTCCCTAAGATAAGATGGGACCTGATTATTCAAAACCTTATAAGTAAGAAGAAGAATTTTAAATTCTATTCTAGAATTAACAGGAAGCCAATGAAGAGAGGCCAACACGGGTGAGATATGCTCTCTCCTGCTAGTCCCCGTCAGTACTCTAGCTGCAGCATTCTGAACCAACTGAAGGCTTTTTAGGGAACTTTTAGGACAACCTGATAATAATGAATTACAATAGTCCAGCCTAGACAGCTCTTTGGTCTTAGCCATGTTTGTAGTTAGAGTCTTACTGATTGTGTGGGGTGGACAGGTGTCTTTATGCAGCTAACAACCTCAAATAGGTGCTTCTAATTTGGAATAATAAGTGGAGTGGAGGTGGACTTTTTAGAGGCAGACTAACAGGTCTTTGAAGGCCAGAATTTTTGCTGATTGCCAGGTGTTGAAATACTTATTTGCAGCAGTAACATGCAAATAAATTATTAAAAAAAAAAAAAATCATACATTGTGATTTCCGGATTTTTTTTTTTTGGGGGGGGATTATGTCTCACAGTGGACATGTACCTAAGATGAAAATTTCGGACCCCTCCATGATTTCTAAGTGGGAGAACTTGCAAAATCGCAGGGTGTTCAAATACTTATTTTCCTCACTGTATCTGTGTCATCACAGAGACATTCCACATTAAGCGGCAAGTGGGTTAAAACAGTGCAACAGTTTTAACCCGCATGTCAGCAGTTTTTTTTTTTTTTTAAGGGATTATTCAACATTAATTCTCTTTGACATTTGAGAGAGTCTACAAGCTTAATACTGATTATATATTGTTCATATTCAGCCAGTCTAAAGTGGGGGTTAAAACAGCTGCTGCTGCTGCGCACACACGTGTGCACACACACACACACACACACACACACACACACACACACACACACACACACACACACACACACACACACACACACACACACACACACACACACACACACACCACATCCTCTCTATAAAAAACAAAAAACAAAAAAAACTTTCATTGAAAGCTCCACCGGAAAGAACACAAAGCAATATATAAATAAATAAATATAAATGAATATATATACACATATATAAATATAAAAATAAATAAATAATAACATTCCATTCACTCAGTGTAAAGATTTCCAAATTTCTCCACAACAAAAAAGAAGCCCTCACGCACGCGTCACACGCACGTGATCGTAATTGCGATCGCCAGCCATGGAACGGTCCACTCGTCCTCACTCAGAGCCACAGTCAGAAATCATTTTCAAGTTCCACTCGGCCAGAGAATAATGTCCAGGTCCAGTTGCTCTCAGGTTCTGATCGCGTGTGTAATGTGCAATCGCAGCTCTGCCTTCAACTCAAATTCTGTCAGGATTGTGGCACATTAGAGAGTCTGAAAACAGTGTCTTCTGAGTTTTTCCAATACAAGACATGCATCTGTGTGTCCAGGCATGTCCATGATCACAGCTGCAGTAAACCAGCACCATGTGACACAAACAGCAGCATCACAACACTTTTGGTTGCAAAATCCAACAGACTCTGAAAAAGTTAAGCGTTTCGTGGTGAAGTGTTTCGTATCCTCTGTAAATCCGAGCCACTGCTTTCAAAGAAAAGCTCCAAAGCTTTGTTATAGGACAAAACCGCGTGTTTCCCTCCGTCTGTCTCTGTCTGGGATGTTTCTGTTTTGCTCTTTTGCTACGTCACACGCAAAGAAATGCAGAGTGAGACATTTTCCAGAAATGCACCTGTTACCTCACTTAGGGAGAGGAATAAAAAAACATCAGGAAACACTAATTATGAACGCATGTGCACAGGAGGGCTTACAGTCATGAGTACTTTGATGTTGTGTTGCTAACTGGGACGTTAAAAAGCATGCAACATGTCCTTTAAAACCACATTGGAGGAGAACTGTAGCATTTGTGATCCATGACATCCCGAGTACAGACATAAACCTAATGGCAAAGTGGCAAATGGCAAAGTGGTCGAAGGTGAATGGCAGGGAGAACTATAATTACACAGTGTGAGGTTCATCCAGGCCGAGGCATCGGTGGCGGCGATACATCCAGGCCCGAGGTGTCGGCTACATCCGAGGCTAACAGCGGCTACGTCCGAGGCTAGCAGCAGAGGCATCGGTGGAGGCGGTTCATTCAGGCCCGAGGCATCGGTGGCGGCGATACATCCAGGCCCGAGGCGTCGGCTACATCCGAGGCTAACAGCGGCTACATCCGCGGCTAGCAGCGGCTACATCCGGGGCTGGCGGCGGCTACGACCGTGGCTGGGGCGGCTGTGAACGAGGTTAGCAACGGGGAGGGTTGGGGTGCGGCTACCGGACCTGTGGTGGTGAAGGCTACTGGTGAGAATTGTTTTTGTAATCAATAGTGGCCATACTGAGCCACGACAGTCGGCATGGCACCACCCAGGAAAACAGATAAACTCGAGGAAGATACAGAGGAGATAAAGACCTCATTAAACCATATATCAAAAGACATGTCTAATCTAGACAAACTGATGGTGGAAATTAAAGAACTCCAAAATCTGGTTAAAGAGAAGGACAAGATCATTAAGAAACTTGAGCAACGTGTAGATGAACTTGAACAATTTACTAGAAAAGATGACGTTATAATATCTGGACTAGAAACAAGGCGTCGGACATATGCAAGGGTGGTGGATTCTGGTGGAACCAGTGGGGAGGATGCACCACCTGAAGAAAGACAATCATTGGAACAACAAGTTACAAACTTTTTATATCAAAAAGGTGTTGTCATCCATCAAGACACAATATCAGACTGTTATACTATTCCAACTAAAGATAGAAAAAATAAACTATCTAACATTGTTATACGATTTACAAGCAGAAAATATAAAAATGAGTTATTAAGACAGGCAAAGAATTTGAAAGGAACGAGTGTCTATATAAATGAGCATCTAACAAAAAAAAAATGCAGATATTGCTAGGGAAGCAAGACTACTAAGAAAACAGAAACATATTGTTGCTACATGGGTCTGGAATTGTAGGGTGTGGATTAGAGTGAAAGAAGGAACAAACGGTATACAAATCAAAAACATGGAGACCTTACGAAATACAGACCTGAATAGACAATCAAATATAACATCTGTTGGTAATTGGACCAACAAAAAATCAGATCAAACATGGAAAGAGAGGATAAAATATATGACATAGACACTAATATTGATGAAAGTATATTTGACTTAAAAACGATTGGTTGTGAGTATTATACAGTAGAACAGCTGAATAGTGAAAAAATTGCAGAAGATACCCTGTCACTCATACATATAAACAGTCAAAACTTGTATTGTAAAATGTCACAAATAAAAGATTATTTAAATCCGTTTAAAAATAGATTTAGTATTGTTGCAATCACTGAATCTTGGCTTAAAGATGATCTCATGGATGAAGTTCAAATGGAGGGATATGAGCTGTATTTTGTAAACAGAAGATATAAAAAAGGCGGTGGTATTGCTCTGTATACAAAAACAGATCTGATGTGTACAATTGTTGAAGAAATGACAATTATGAATGATGTCATAGAAATTGTAACAGTGGAACTTGTACATGAAACATCTAAGAATATTTTAATCAGTTGTGTATACAGAGCACCAGATTCTTGTGTTGTGAAATTTACAGATAAAATAATTGAATTATTCCATCAAATTAAAAACAAAACACTTTTTATGTGTGGGGACTTTAATATTAACATAGAAAGCTCCAGCTGCCAAAGATTAAGTGATTTTGTGAATTCAATGTATAGTTTGGGGTTATTCCCCTTGATAACAAAACCAACCAGAATTACATCGCAAAGTGCAACGGTAATTGATAATATATTTACAAACAGAACAGATGAAATTATCAAGAATGGGATCTTCATGACAGATATTTTTTCAATATTTAAATCTAAAAATAGGTACAACAAAAAAACTGATATAAACTTTAAAAGAGATAAGTCAATAAAAGCCGTAGAGGCATTAAAATATGACCTTAAAAATCAAAACTGGGAAGAAGTTTATGTCAGTGATGTTAATGTAGCATATAACTCATTTATGAAAATTTTGATGAAATCATACAATAAAAATTGTAAATTAATTGAAATTAGTAAGAAAAGAGTAAATAAACCATGGCTGACAAAGGGAATAAAAAATGCTTGTGCAAAGAAAAACTGTTTATACAGGTGCTTTTTAAAATTGCAAACAAAGGAATCAGAACATAAATACAAAAAATATAAAACTAAACTATTAACAATAATTAGGAAACAAAAAAAAGATTATTACAGTGAAAAACTAAATAAGAGTAAAGATAATATGAGGGTAACATGGGGAATTATAAAAAGTGTGATTGATAGTGATGGAACGAAAAACTATTCCAAATTACTTTGTTAAGGAAAATAAAGAGATATATGATATAAAAGAAGTTGCAAATGGGTTTAATGATTATTTTTCAAATGTAGGGTCAAGTCTGGTGGGAAATAAACCAATAATAGAAGATAAATTATGTACATTGGTAAATACGGTCAATAGTATTTTCCTGGACAATGTGGAAAAAGATGAAATAAGAAATACTGTAAAAAACTGTAAGCAAAAGATCAACTGACCATGAAGATTTAGACATGGTGACTGTAAAAAGTATAATAGAAATTGTTATTGAACCATTTACTTATATTTGTAATCTGTCTCTGTCAACTGGGGTTTTTCCAGATGAAATGAAAATTGCTAAGGTAGTCCCATTATATAAAAATGGAGACAAACATAATTTTTCTAATTACAGGCCAGTATCATTGCTTCCACAGTTTTCTAAAATTATGGAAAAAGTTTTTGTAACAAGATTGGATAAATTTATTGAGAAACATCATATTTTAAATAATGCTCAGTATGGATTCAGAACAAAACATTCGACAGCTATGGCAATTATGAAACTAATAGAGAAAATATCAACAACAATAGATAATAAGGATTATTTTGTAAGTATTTTTATTGACCTGAAAAAGGCTTTTGATGTTATAGACCACTCAAGATTGCTCCACAAGTTACAACAATATGGAATAAGAGGTGTTGCACATCAGTGGGTAAAAAGCTACTTAGAAAATAGAAAACAGTTTGTTCAGATAAATAATACCAAATCAGAATTGTGTAACATTATTTATGGAGTACCACAAGGATCGGTACTTGGACCCAAACTGTTTATTTTGTATATCAATGATTTTGTGAATGTATCCAATGTGCTTGGCAGCATTTTATTTGCTGATGATACAACGCTGTTTTACTCTGGATCAGATATACAGGAAGTAGCACAAGTGATAAATACAGAGTTGGAAAAAGTTAAACATTGGTTTGATATAAACAGATTGTCACTAAATATTAATAAGACAAATTTCATATTGTTTAATGATAGAGCGAAAAAAAATAATGTGTCATTACAAATAGATGGAATGGATATACAAAGGGTAAAAGAAATGAAATTTTTAGGAGTCATGATTGATGAAGATCTTACATGGAAGTCACACATAAATTACATAAAAGGAAAAATAGCGAAAGCCATTGCTGTTTTGCATAAAGTAAAATATTCATTAAACAGTTATGGTTTATTAACATTGTACAATTCATTGATTGTCCCATATTTAACTTACTGTGTAGAAATCTGGGGATCAACATATACAACCTATATACAACCTTTATTTATTTTGCAGAAAAGAGCTTTAAAAGTGATTAGTAACAGTGGTTTTAGAGATCCATCTAATCCATTGTTTATTAAGTATAGGGTACTTAAATTTCATGATTTAGTCGATTTGAAAATATTACAAACGATGTACCAAGTTAATAAAAATACTTTACCAACAAACATTCAAAATATGTTTGAAAAAAGAGTAAGTAGTTATAAATTGAAAGGAATAGAAGTCTTTAAAAAACCAAGATTTAGAACCAAAGTAAAGGAAAGGAGTATTGCAGTAAATGGTGTCAAATTATGGAACAATCTTAATAAAGAAATTAAAGAATTAAGGTCGCTTAAATTATTTAAAAAACATTAAATTAGATGTATTAAGTAAGTATGAAACTATGAAGTAAGTCAGTGGGCTGCAAGAAAGTCAAAAAAAAAAAAGTTTAAATGTAACCTATCAGTGATGTAATCTATTAATTAATGGTCATAATTATGAAATGGGTCAGTGTTTTGTGACAAGTTAAAGAAATGCAATCTGTTAAATAATGTTGACTATGATGCTGTATATTGAAAGATTGTATTGTTAAAAGGGGCAGAAATCATAAGACTTGTTCTTCTTTCTGCTCCTTTTCATTCTGGTATTGTGGTGCTTTTGTTTTTTGCTTTTCTGTTTTTCTTTTAAATGAATGAAATAATATTAAAAACTCAAACTCAAACTCAAACACCCTGTAAATTTTCATCCCCAAAACTAACACCTGCATCACATCAGATCTGCTCGTTAGTCTGCATCTAAAAAGGAGTGATCACACCTTGGAGAGCTGTTGCACCAAGTGGACTGACATGAATCATGGCTCCAACACGAGAGATGTCAATTGAAACAAAGGAGAGGATTATCAAACTCTTAAAAGAGGGTAAATCATCACACAATGTTGCAAAAGATGTTGGTTGTTCACAGTCAGCTGTGTCTAAACTCTGGACCAAATACAAACAACATGGGAAGGTTGTTAAAGGCAAACATACTGGTAGACCAAGGAAGACATCAAAGCGTCAAGACAGAAAACTTAAAGCAATATGTCTCAAAAATCGAAAATGCACAACAAAACAAATGAGGAACGAATGGGAGGAAACTGGAGTCAACGTCTGTGACCGAACTGTAAGAAACCGCCTAAAGGAAATGGGATTTACATACAGAAAAGCTAAACGAAAGCCATCATTAACACCTAAACAGAAAAAAAACAAAGTTACAATGGGCTAAGGAAAAGCAACTGTGGACTGTGGATGACTGGATGAAAGTCATATTCAGTGATGAATCTCGAATCTGCATTGGGCAAGGTGATGATGCTGGAACTTTTGTTTGGTGCCTTTCCAATGAGATTTATAAAGATGACTGCCTGAAGAGAACATGTAAATTTGAACAGTCATTGATGATATGGGGCTGCATGTCAGGTAAGGGCACTGGGGAGATGGCTGTCATTACATCATCAATAAATGCACAAGTTTACGTTGATATTTTGGAAACTTTTCTTATCCCATCAATTGAAAGGATGTTTGGAGATGATGAAATCATTTTTCAAGATGATAATGCATCTTGCCATAGAGCAAAAACTGTGAAAACATTCCTTGCAAAAAGACACATAGGCTCAGCGTCATGGCCTGCAAATAGTCCGGATGTTAATCCATTGAAAATCTTTGGTGGAAGTTGAAGAAAATGGTCCACAAGGCTCCACCTGCAAAGCTGATCTGGCAACAGCAATCAGAGAAAGTTGGAGCCAGATTGATGAAGAGTACTGTTTGTCACTCATTAAGTCTATGCCTCAGAGACTGCAAGCTGTTATAAAAGCCAGAGGTGGTGCAACAAAATACTAGTGATGTGTTGGAGCGTTCTTTTGTTTTTCATGATTCCATAATTTTTTCCTCAGAATTCAGTGAGTCCATATTTTTTTCCCTCTGCTTGGTCTAAAAAAGTAACCGTTACTGACTGCCACAATTTTTTCCCTGATTTCTTATAGTGTTTCTTAAAGCCAGAAAGTTGCCATTTGAAATGACTAGTTTTGTGTCATGTCTGTGATCTGCTTTTTTTTTCTACAAAATTAAACAACTGAATGAACATCCTCCGAGGCCGGTGATTCCATTATTTTTGCCAGGGGTTGTATACACACACACACATAATATATATATATATACACACACACACACACATATATACCATCTTTAGACTAAGAATTGTTCACAATGACACCATGACAAAACGAGACAGAGAAAACATGACCCAGCCCAGAAAATGCCCGGAGCCGCCATGTGGAGCCAACCCTGGGGGAACTGCTGGTGTAGGGTGCGTTGTTTCATGGATGACAGTGAAAGTCGAGGGCCTTGATGGACCAGACCTGGGTGGCAAAGGCTAGCTCTGCGGATGTGGAACGTCACCTCGCTGTGGGGGAAGGAGTTGGAGCGTTACCAGTTAGATCTGGTGGGCCTCACCTCCAAGCACAGCCTCAGCTCTGGAACCACTCTCCTTGATAGGGGTTAAACCTTACTCTACTCTGGAGTTGCACAGGGTGTGAGGCGCTGAGCAGGTGCGGGGATACTCATGAGCCCCCAGCTGAGCACCGCTACGTTCGAGTTTGCCCCAGTAGATGAGAGGGGTGGCTCCCTGCGCCTTCGGGTGGCGGGGGAAAAAATTCTGACTGTTGTTTGTGCGTATGCACCGAACAGCAGTTTGGAGTATTTGGCCTTCTTGGAGTCCCTGAATGGAGTCCTGTATGGGGCTCCAGTGGGGGACTCCATTGTTCTGCTGGAGGAGTTCAACGCACATGTGGGCAATGACAGAGACACTTGGAGAGGCGTGATTGGGAGGAACGGCCTCCCTGATCTAAACCCGAGTGGTTGTTTGTTACTGGACTTCTGTGCTAGTCATGAACTGTCCATAACGAACAGCATGTTCAAACATAATGCTTTTTTTTGAGCGAGAAGTGAAGGAGGCATTGTATGTGAAACAGTTGAAACCCAGCCTTAACCGGGGAGGGGTCTGAGACACGCTTTGCCCCCTGTTTACAACGGGATACTCAGGTCAAAGCAGTTTCAGTCTTTCGTTCATGGTAATGAGTCATTCACGTCGTCAGGAGAGCCGTCCGGACAGGCGTCAGTACCATCGTTAGGAGGGACAGCTGCCCTGTCATTAGGAGGGTGCTAAGTAGAGCACAATAGGTGCCAATTAGAGCAATTGTTGAGTTACTAGCCTATAGCAGTCTGCCTCTCGGTAGGAGGGGTCTGGTTAGGTTTAAAACTCCAGCTTTTGTGGCTTCTGTTATTCTTCTTTACAAGACAGAAGTCAAACTACCAGAGCAAGAATTTTAGCTGTGAAAGCTTCTGCGATTTGAAGCGAAACATTCTTGCGTCAAGCAAACCATTCCAGTTGAAAATTCAAGCTTCTCTACTATGGAAACCACCTGGACCACTGAGAGCCTTCACAGAAACATAAGGATGCTCATAAGGGTACAAGGTACCAGAGCATCCTAGGCCAAAGGTCGATGAGAAGGGCAGAGCAGTAAACTGATCACCATCTGGTGATGAGTTAGATCAGAGGGAGGGGGAGGACTTTGGGCAGACCTGGTAAGCCCAAATGGATAGTGCGGGTGAACTGGGAATGTCTGGAGGAGCCCAGTCCCCGACAGATCTTCAACTCACACCTCCGGCGAAGATTTTCTAGCATCCCCGTGAAAGTTGGGGTATTGAACCGGAATGGGTAATGTTCAAAGCTTCCAATGCTGAAGTTGCAGAGGCATGCTGTGGCCTGAAAATCTTAGGTGCCTCAAGGAGCGGCAACCCCCAAACACCGTGGTGGACACCTGTGGTCAGGGAAGCTGTCCAACTGAAGGAGTCCTTCCGGGATATGTTATCTTGAAGGACTCCAGAGGCTGTTGTAAGATACTGTGAGGCCTGAAGGGCGGAACCTTTGCTGTGGCTGAGGTAAAGCAGTGGGTGTTGGAGGAGTTCGTTGTAACCATGGAGGACTTTCGGTCGGCACCAAGATGCTTCTGGCGGATGGTGAGGCACCTCAGGAGGGGAAGCGGGGAACCATCCAAGCTGTCTACAGTAAGGATGGGACTCTGTTGACCTCAAATGAGGATGTAATCCAGTGCTGGAAGGAACAGTTTGAGGAACTCCTGCATCAGACTGGAGCGCCCTCTATAGTTGGGGCAGAGCTGGAAGCTGATGGGGGATTATTGCCAATTTCCCTGGTGGAAGTCAGTGAGGTAGACAAACAACTCTGCAGTGGCAAAGCCCCGAGGGTTGATGAGATCCGTTCAGAAATGCTGAAGGCTCTGGGTGTGGAGGGACTGTCTTGTTGATGTCTGGGACAATGCCTAAGGAGCGGCAAACTGGGGTGATTGTCCCTATATTTAACAAAGGGGACCAGAGTGTGTGTGCCAATTACAGGAGCATCACACTACTCAGCCTCCTTTGTAAAGTTTACTCCAGGGTGCTAGAAAGGAGGGTTCGGCTGATAGTCCAACCTCTGACTGAAGAGGAACAATGCGGGTTCTGTCCTAGTCGTGGAACAAGTGAACAGCTCTTCTCTCTCACAAGGGTCCTGGAGGGGGCCTGGAAATATGTCCACTCAGTCTACATGCGTTTTGTGGACTTGGAGAAGGCGTATGATCGGGTACCCCGGGAGATATTCTGAGAGGTGCTGCGGGAGTATGGAGTGAGGGATCCCTTCTCAGGGCCATCCAATCTCAGTACTCACAAAACGAGAGCCATATTCAGGTGCTCAACAGTACGCTGGACTCGTTTCCGGTGGGGGTTGGCCTCCACCAGGGCTGCACCTTGTTACCAATCCTGTTTGTGATATTCATAGACAGGATATAGAGGCATAGTCGGGAGAGGATGGTTTTCAGTTTGGTGGGCTCAGGGTGTCAATGTTTTTTGCAGATGTGGTTCTGTTGGCTTCATCAGCCTGCGACCTCCAACACTCATTGGATCAGTTCGCAGCTGAGTCTGAACTGGCTGGGATGAGGATAAGCACCTCTAAATCTGAGGCTGTGGTTCTAAGCAGGAAACCAATGGATAACCTGCTCCGGGTAGAGAATGCAGTCTTGCCCCAAGTGAAGGAGTTCAAGTACTTCTGGGTCTTGTTCATGAGTGAGGGAACAATGGAGCGTGAGGTTGGCTGGAGAATCAACGCAGCAGGGGTGGTATTGCATTCGCTGTACCACACTGTTGCCACGAAAAGGGAGCTGAGCCAAAAGGTGAAGCTCTCGATCTACTTGGCAATCTTCTTTCTTACTCTCACCTATTGTCATGAGAGTTGGGTCGTGACCGAAAAAACTAGGTCGCAGGTACAAGCGACCGAAATGGGTTTCCTTAGGAGGGTGGCTGGTGTCTTCCTTAGAGATAAGGTGAGAAGCTCAAGTCATCCGTGGGGAGCTCGGAGTTGAGCCTGGACGCCTCCCGAAGGAGGTGTTCCAGGCACGTATATCTGGGAGGAGACCCCGGGGAAGACCCAGGACTAGGTGAAGAGATTATATCTCCACACTGGCCTGAGAACCCCTCAGTATCCCCCAGTCAGAGGTGGTCAATGTGGCCCAGGAAAGGGATGTTTGGGGTCGGCTGCTGGAGCCGTTGGCCCCGTGACCCGATCGTGGATAAGCGGTTAAAGATGAATGAGTGATTGTCCATCATTTGAAAATTAAATGGGTATTTGTCAAATACAATTTTATAATAGCTATACTCCATAACATGAAAGAGAAGAAAACCTCTCAAAGGACAGTACAATATACAGACCGACTGGTTCATTAGAATTTTAAATGGTGATTTGTACATGTGCTTTTACTTATCTTGAATTCAGAGCTTTGTCTTGTTTGTGAAATACAAACCTGTAAATTGTAAAACTAATAAACAGGTGCAGTGCTTGTCTAAATTTGCATATGAAGAAAAATTTTTTATACTAATTAAAAGCCATTGGATTTTAAATGCACAAAAGAAAAACAAACACTGAGAACAAACTGGATATATCAAAGAACAAACACACACACACACATATTTACTTACCTGTGCCTCACTCAACCCCAGGTCCAGCATCTCCAGGGACTTGCGGATCATGTGGGATTTCTCCTCAACCACGACACCTTCCTCATCCTGTTTCAGGCAGCGCAGTGTGCTTAACAGGCCCTCCAAGATAGAGTGGTGCTCCTGCTTTAAAGCCTCCAGCCCCTGGACCACCTGCTTGGTCCTGGAAATTATCTCATCCTGGGATAGCTTCTCACCAGAGTCGTCCTCCTCCTTCATGCACACCATGGTGGACATGTCCTCACGCATCCTGGAGATTTTACAGCAGAGTGAATCCATTGTCAAAACATTTCATTAGCCAATTTAACATCAATAATACTGGTTTTCATCCTGTACAGGGATTAAAGCAAAAAAAAAAAAAAAAAACAAATCTGAATTTTTTGTCAGATAATTTTCACAGAACATGTTATCTCTGCTATGAACCATTTGTCATTGCTTTTTGGCACTTGGTTTCTGACTGATATCTGGAAGACAAACAGGCATAAAATTGGAACCTCCATCCAATTCTGGTGGTGATGGCAAATCCATGACAGAAAAATGAGAGTGACTGAACTACTTTTGACTGAGATATAATGCAAAATGTACACCAAATGGGCTTTTCAATATTAAATTCAAATGTCCACAAAATCCACAATCTGGATCAGATCTGGATCAAACTTTGTCAGGCGATCGTGAGTGCCGTCTGCACCTCACTTTCAAATATGAGAGTGACTGGGGCACATTTGATTAAGATAACTTTCAATGTTAAATTAAATTCCTGCCTGGTTATTTGGAAGTGTTTATTTTTGCTGTTTAGTTCCTATCGGGCCACCAGGTGGCAACCTACAGCCAGAATGGCTTGCCACACTGCACTCAAACTTACAAAGGCCCATTTACCCTGTTATGGGAGCAAATTCTACAAGTTTCAGGAAAATCAGAGGAAGTTGCCAGTTTACCATATTTGACCTCTTCGTGAAGTGGTCCAACAAAAATGGTGCAAAAAGGGTCAAAACCAAAATCAGACACACTTACCACTGAAACTAGAGATGCCGAGTGACAATACGAGCCACATTTAATCACTTTTGATTTAGGGCTCATGGAGAAATCACTTTGCAAAAGTGGTACTTTTGCATTTTGGCAGCAAAAAGCACCCCCAATACTTGTGCACACAAAGTCAGCTGCCAAAAGTTTCATCAAAATCAAAGTAAGAGGTCCTAATCTAGCATCACATGCATAAAAGACCTTGGCTGACTAAGGGCGCAGGCCACACTGTCCCTGTGAAAATGTGCACAATTACAAAAACTAGCAATCTGCAGTGCCACCTATGGGCTGCGTCCTGAGTCAGCCAACAAAATTTTCATGTTTTTGAAGAGTCCATACCCAAAAGACTAACACAAATGAAAAGAAGATCAGGTGTGTGCAGAGGAGGGATGTAGATTATTTCAGGAGGATAAGAAGATGGAGTTGCCAGGCACAAGGAAAAATCTTTTTTGGTCTTCTTATTTGAAGGCCAAAGAAGATTTTTGTGTATGTGGTGAAGGAGGATATGCATTTGTTTGGAGTGACAGAAAAAAGGCACAAGAAACAAGGAGAGTTTGAGACACAAGCTGGTGTGATTTCCCCTCACAGGAGTATCCGAAAGAAGTAAAAGAAAAACACTGCATACTGTCAAGAGCATGACAGGCAAGAATCCAGGAAGGCAACGTAATACAGAAGTGAAAGCGACAACACAAGTCTTTGTTCTTGTTTTAATCCAGCTGTATTTGATTTCTGGCACAAACTGAGCCTCAGAATAAAACAAGGAAAGCTAAAGAAACTACTTGTGATGCTAAACTGTGAAATGTAAATGGCAAGAAGCAAAAAGTGTGGGAAACACTCCAACTTTTCATATGAACACGTTACAGCACCAATTACTTACATGATGGAAAAGCTGAAGCAAAAGATGGTGGTTGTAACCATTGTAAAGAGGAACAGAAAGTGCCTCCTCTGGACATCACACTGCAAAGACCAACCTCACTGGTGTACGGGCTAACATACAGCGGTGAGATTAACGACAACAGCTGTGATTCAAAACCAAATGGGAAGAAAAAGACTGCTGTACATCTAACAGGTGCATCTCAAAAATCAGTGTATCATGAAAAAGTTGTTTTTATCAGTTCTTTCAGAAAGTGACAATTTTAGATATTCTAGAAATGTGTTGCAAATAAACTAGTTACTAAAGACTTTGCAACTGTGTGCAGGTGCCAAGCACTGCTGGAAAAGGAAATCAGTATATCCATAAAACTTACCAGCAGATGGAAATACCAAGTGCTCTAAAATCTCCTGGTAGATGTCTGTGTTGACTATGGACTTGATAAAACACAGTGGACCAACACCAGCAGATGACATGATCCCAAATCATCAATGACTGTGGAAACTTCACAATGGACTTCAAGCATTTAGATTCTGTTCCTCTCCACTCTACTCTGGGACCTTGATTTCCAAATGAAATCCAAACAAAAGAGGATTTTGGGCCACTGAGCAATTGTTCAGTTCTTTTTCTTATTAGCCCATGTAAGACATTTCTGACATAAGGTTCTGGTATAAGAGTGATGTGACAGTTGTCAACCATTTTCTGGGTGGCTCTTAATTCACTCAACCGTGTGTGTGTGTCAAAATTCAACCAATCTTCCGCGTCACGACACGAGTCGTGGATCAAGTAGGGGAATGCCTGTTGAGGTGAAATACGATAGGGACCTTGTGTCTCCCATGGTCGTCACTATAACCATGAAGGCTCAATAGGAACCCTGAACACAAGATGGCTAACGGGGCATTGGTGAAAAAAGAAGCCCTTAACGGTGGACCAGGCAGGGGAGGTGATGCGTTGCAACTAGGGGCGTCACAATACATGTATTTGTATTGAGCTGCATAGTACACACATGATGTTTGGTACACAGAAATGTATGCAGAAAGCATGGTACGACTGCATAGCTATCACTCAAAGCATGAAAGATGATTTCTGCATTTGAAAATGTCAGCAAATCCTTGTAATTTTAAAAGATGTAGTCTGGGTCTGTTCTGTTCCTGACAGATCTCAAAAGCTAACCAGGGTAGGTCATGATTAGCACTTGGATGGGAGACCCCTTAGGAAGACCAGGGGTTGTTTTCTCATGGTAAAACTGCTGTTGCATCAGTCAGGGCATCTGGCATAAAAACCCAAACAGGATCTGTACTGGCTCCACTGTGGCAGCCCTTAACATAAATGTTGTACAGCAGCAGCTGACATGACCGTTCAGTCCACTAGCTCAAGCTTATAAAGTGAAGCACAGACAACACTCATGCACTTATTTGAAGACTTATGTTTAATTTCACCAATACATAATAAAATAAGCTGCAATGAGAAACTGTCTTGTGTTTTTGTGCCATAATTAAGTCAAAATCATTGGACTCCACTGTCAAGCAGTGAGTGACATCCACAGACAGGTATGATGGCAGGGTTCTCACCAGCGCAGTAGAGCATAGGGGTTTTTTCTGTTGTTTTTTTTCCCCCCCTTTTTTAAAGGACATGTTGCACGTTATTTAACGTCCCAGTTAGCAACTCAAAGTGGCCCCTCAAAACGCAGGAAATACTGTGGGTGTCAAAGGGTTAACATTTTTCGGACTGTAACGTTGCATTATAAAACATCAGCGTCATCACATTTCCTATTCAAACATGACATCGCTGTTATAACATTACAGGAAAGACGTGTGTGCTAAGGCTAATGAAACAGTCACCGTTATTATTAACGTTTACAGCTAAGTAAGTAGCTACAGCAGCAGTTTTGAGAGAAAAACAAAGCTTACAACAATACAATGACGATGATTATTAAATTAGTCGCCGACAATTTTCATAGTCAACATAGTCGTGACAAGTCAACTAATCCTGGCAGCCCTAATTGATATATAGGTAAGTAAGGAATGGCGTAATTTATTTTCTGTTGATCTTGTGCTTGGCCTACTTTATTTAATTAAAACTTGAGTTGTGTTCTTGCTTTCAAAATTTAAAGTAAACATTTTTTTCAAAACACATCTGTTTTATTTACTGACATATGACTGTTTTCCTTGTAGTATTATCATTTTTTAAAATCAGTTATTTTGCCTGAGTGGCTCAATTTAAGAAGTTTAATCTGAATATGGAGGTTATCATGACTGTAGACCGTTTTGCTCGTGAAGAGATTGTGGCATGTTTGTGGATCATCTAATGGATCAGGAATTTCTCCATCATAATTTGGCAAACTAGGGACAGGTGTTACCACAGTTACTTTGAAAAAGTAATCCGATTACTGATTATTCCTTCATAAAGTACCTTCTTACTTTAGTGATTACTCAAAAGTACCTAAGTTAGATTACTAGTTACATTTAGCAGCTACCAACAACTTGTCGCCAGCTGCCGAATGTAACTAAAGTAACTGTGGCAACACTGTTGGGGCACCCCAACAGTATCTTGCATAAGGCCTCCACAAAACTAGAAACTGCACCGTCATTCAGGACCATAGGCAACAGTTCCTTTTCAATGCTCAATTTCTTTTCAAAAATGGTAATTAAAATAGTATTTGTATTTGATTTTATTTTTCTGCTGATCCAATCTGACTTTAAAACAGTGACTGGTTTTGTGATCTTTGCCACCCCTACTAACCACCAATATTGACCATGTCTGAAAGAAAAGAGCACCAACTGCAAAACTTTGTAGATTTTCTACTTGTACTAAAAGCTCTAACAATCAATTCCTGTGTTTGCGGCAATGAAAAGACAGTGTCACTGGTACAGGTAAGCTACTATTTCCCCCTCCACAGTCCCAACTTAAAATCAAACTATCACTAACATATCCTGTCACACAATTATCTTCAAAAACCTAGAAAAAGCTGAAAAACTGGCTGTTACAAGCCAGGACACTAAGGGGGAGCCACAGGAAGATAAAAGCTCAGTTTGTAAAATAAAAAGGTTTGTTCATATATCTGCCAGACATACAGGCACAAAGGGGCAGACTAAAGACCTCTGAAGGAATGGACATAACTGTGTAGCTTTATTAGTCTGCTGCAGCCTGCCACTTCAAACTAAAATGGCAAATGGACTGCATTTATATAGCTCTTTCCATCTGAATCAGAAGCTCAAAGCGCTTTACAATGATGGCTCACATTCACATACACACACCAATGTCAGGGTGCTACCATGCAATCCACTCACCACTCATTTGTCACCTCACACTGACATTTTTTATTTTCCCTATATTTTTGCATATTCTGGATCACCAGATCCGGAATCCGGATCATCACCAAACTTTGTTGTTTGATAGAACATTTGACTATGTTACACCCTAATTTTTTTCAAGCCTTTCTGCCTTGTTTTTGTGGAGTTAGAAACTAGAATGTCAAAATTCCCCCTATCCCGCAATGGTGAAGAATCCTTAAAAAAATTCCTGGATCCGGATCGTGATCCGGATCACCACTAAAATTTAATCACTTTTTCCTCTTGTCATTTCCAACCACTCCACAAAATTTCATCAAAATCTGTTCAAAACTTTTAGAGTTATCCTGCTGACAAAGAGACAGACAAACAAACAAACGCGACCGAAAACATAACCTCCTTGGCGGAGGTAATCATTAGATTATTAATATATAAAAAATAAATTTAAGAAATTTACAATTTGAAAACAAATGCACCCGAACGTGATGACAGCTGCAACTGCTTAATGCTAGCTTTTAACATTGAAAATGCCATAGACATGCTAACGCGTTAGCATCCGGATCCGGATCACCACTAAAATTTAATCACTTGTTCCTCTTGTCATTTCCAACCTCCTTGCCGGAGGTAATCATTAAATTATTAATATATAAACAACAAATGCACCCAAACGTGATAATAGCTGCAACTGCTTAATGCTAACTTTTAACACTGAAAATTCCATAGACATGCTAACGTGTTAGCATCGGGATCCGGATCATGATCCGGATCACCACTAAAATTTAAACACTTGTTCCTCTTGTCATTTCCAACCACTCCACAAAATTTCATCAAAATCCGTTCAAAACTTTGAGTTATCCTGCTGACAGACAAACAAACAAACAAAAAACAAACAACCAAACAAACCCGACCGAAGACATAACCTCCTTGGCGGAGGTAATAAATTAATTAATCTGGTATAACAGGTCTCTGGCCAATCTCACGGCCCATTGTCCCCTCACTCATGAACAAGACCCTGAGGTACTTGAACTCCTTCACTTGAAGCAAGAATGCATTCCCTACCCGGAGAAGGCAATCCATCCGTTTCCTGTTGAGAACCATGGCCTCAGATTTAGAGGTGCTGACCTCATCCCAGTCGCTCCACACTCTGTGAACCGACCCAGTGAGTGTTGGAGGTCACAGGCTGATGAGGCCAACAGGACCACATCATCTGCAAAAAGCAGTGATGAGACCCTGATCTCACCAAACTGAAAACCCTCCTCCCCCTGACTACGCCTCGATATCCTGTTCATGAATATCACAAACAAGATTACTGACAATGACCAGACCTGGCGGAGGCCAATCCCCGCCAGAAACATGTTTGACTTATTGCAGAGAACACAAATACAACTCTCACTTTGTGAATACAGAGATTTGATGGCCCTGAGAAAGGAGCTCCCTCACTCCATACTCCCGCAGCACCTCCCACAGTCTCTCCCGGGGTACCCGATCATACGCCTTCTCCAAGTCCATAAAACACATGTAGACTGGATGGACATGCTCCCAGGCCCCCATCAGGATTCTTGTGAGAGTGAAGAGCAGAGTTCTATGTTCCATGGCCAGGACAGAACCCACATTTTACATCACAACCTGTTTAACAACAAATGTAACAGAACCTTGAGAAATGTAACAGAAATAACCCAGATCCTCTCATTTTTATTATTTTATATTATTTAGATCATTAAATTCCACAAACACACACAAATCTGAGAGGTGTTATTTTTGAAAAAATATGCATGCAATTAATTTACATTAACTAATCACAGACCTTGCAATCAATTAGATTAATTTTTTAATCACCTGACAGCAATAATTAAAATATAAATGCTGTTTGTGTATTTCAGATGATTTTGTCAGAGTCACCGCTGATAAACATTCTGTGACAAAATGGGACGCCTTTGTCATCATGCGCCTACATGTTATACACCATTGTATTTCACTGTGAATTTTGAACAATAAATTTTTGTACTTTTTGAAGTCTCCACTTTTTTGTAACATAAATTTGATTTGTCCAAGTTACCAAGATTTACCGGCATAACTTAAATGATAGAAGATTGGAAAACTGTTTAAGAATTAAAAAAAACAAGTTTTACATTTAATGGGGCCATAAATGTAAAGTAGTTTGTCCAAAATATCTGAATAAATTACTGCTGGTTTGATATAAGCCATCCAGCAAAATTATGAACCATAGCACAACAGTTTATGGTAAAATGATACATCTCATTAAACCCCAACCCTCGTATAGTCAGAATTTCTTGATATAATGTTGCCATCAATCAATCAATCAATCAATTTTTTTTTTTATATAGCGCCAAATCACAACATCAATGAAGTGTCACAGAGGGGTCCAGTCCTGGGGTGGGGGGGAGCAGGTCACACTCCCCAGTCACATATCGCATGGAAAGCTGGCCCAACACTCCACTCCCTCCCTTGCTTCACAGGTGCCATTGAGGATAAATCGGATGTGTTGCTCACACTGGGCCCTGGTTCAGCTTTTGTTGTGTCGCAGCTTCAGTCTCAAGGTCACTCAGGGTGGTCAGATTCTCCTGCTGGAACAGGCTCCTTTTTCTCTTGGCTAGACAATAATGAAAGTAGAAATGGGAAGTGATTAACCAAAGCACATTTACTAACACACACACATATATACATATATATATATATATACATATATATACACATATATATATACATATATATACATATATATACACATATATACACATATATATACACATATATACACATATATATACATATATATACACATATATACACATATATATACACATATATATACATATATATACACATATATATACACATATATATACACATATATATACATATATATACACATATATACACATATATATATATATATATATATATACACACACACACACACACACACAACAAAAATATAAACGCAACACTTTTGGTTTTGCTCCCATTTTGTATGAGATGAACTCAAAGATCTAAAACTTTTTCCACATACACAATATCACCATTTCCCTCAAATATTGTTCACAAACCAGTCTAAATCTGTGATAGTGAGCACTTCTCTTTTGCTGAGATAATCCATCCCACCTCACAGGTGTGCCATATCAAGATGCTGATTAGACACCATTAGTGCACAGGTGTGCCTTAGACTGTCCACAATAAAAGGCCACTCTGAAAGGTGCAGTTTTATCACACAGCACAATACCACAGATGTCGCAAGATTTAAGGGAGCGTGCAATTGGCATGCTGACAGCAGGAATGTCAACCAGAGCTGTTGCTCATGTATAGAATGTTCATTTCTCTACCATAAGCCGTCTCCAAAGGCGTTTCAGAGAATTTGGCAGTACATCCAACCAGCCTCACAACCGCAGAACACATGTAACCACACCAGCCCAGGACCTCCACATCCAGCATGTTCACCTCCAAGATCGTCTGAGACCAGCCATTCGGACAGCTGCTGAAACAATCGGTTTGCATAACCAAAGAATTTCTGCACAAACTGTCAGAAACCGTCTCAGGGAATCTCATCTGCATGCGCGTTGTCCTCATCGGGGTCTCGATCTGACTCCAGTTCGTCGTCGTAACCGACTTGAGTGGGCAAATGCTCACATTCGCTGGCGTTTGGCACGTTGGAGAGGTGTTCTCTTCACAGATGAATCCCGGTTCACACTGTTCAGGGCAGATGGCAGACAGCGTGTGTGGCGTCGTGTGGGTGAGCGGTTTTCTGATGTCAATGTTGTGGATCGAGTGGCCCATGGTGGTGGCGGGGTTATGGTATGGGCAGGCGTCTGTTATTGACGAAGAACACAGGTGCATTTTATTGATGGCATTGTGAATGCACAGAGATACTGTGATGAGATCCTGAGGCCCATTGTTGTGCCATACATCCAAGAACATCACCTCATGTTGCAGCAGGATAATGCACGGCCCCATGTTGCAAGGATCTGTACACAATTCTTGGAAGCTGAAAATGTCCTAGTTCTTGCATGGCCGGCATACTCACCAGACATGTCACCCATTGAGCATGTTTGGGATGCTCTGGACCGGCGTATACGACAGCGTGTACCAGTTCCTGCCAATATCCAGCAACTTCGCACAGCCATTGAAGAGGAGTGGACCAACATTCCACAGGCCACAATTGACAACCTGATCAACTCTATGCGAAGGAGATGTGTTGCACTGCATGAGGCAAAATGGTGGTCACACCAGATACTGACTGGTATCCCCCCAACCCCAATAAAACAAAACTGCACCTTTCAGAGTGGCCTTTTATTGTGGACAGTCTAAGGCACACCTGTGCACTAATCATGGTGTCTAATCAGCATCTTGATATGGCACACCTGTGAGGTGGGATGGATTATCTCAGCAAAGGAGAAGTGCTCACTATCACAGATTTAGACTGGTTTGTAAACAATATTTGAGGGAAATGGTGATATTGTGTATGTGGAAAAAGTTTTAGATCTCTGAGTTCATCTCATACAAAATGGGAGCAAAACCAAAAGTGTTGCGTTTATATTTTTGTTGAGTGTATATATATATATATATATATATATATATTCATTCAGGAAACACATTTGAAGCTAAAAGCTACATGATGTGAGACATTACCAGTGATAACACGTTGCTGTGTGGTGCTGGATGTTGATGCAGATGTTGAAGCTGATGCCAGTGTCTCAGCTCGTGACACGGTGCAGGGGAGCTTGGTGAGTCATCTCCGAGGGTGGTGGCTGAAACCCGCTCGCTTACGGGAGGGGATTCTTGAACAAAGTACACACACGACTATTACAAGCACAACACAAAATGGAAAGATGTAAAAAAAAAAACATCACAGTAATGGCACTAGCTTAGATGTACACATTCACTGACGGCATGCTGACTTTAGGTGCTTTTTTGTCAGATGTGAATATACTTTCAAACAGAGCACGGCGTTAGTTAGCTAGCTCGCTAGCACACTGTGTCTACATACATGAGACAATGATGTTACTTTAACACAAGTTCAGACTCAAAATATCCTTGTTTGTTACTTATCTCACCAATGGGGTAAGTAATGTTAAATGGTGCTTTCAAGCAGACAACAGACTATAAAGTCACAAAAACACTTACCATGCACACCTCCAACAAAACCATGGCTGAGTCAAAGTCATCCTGCCTCCCATTGCTCGCCGATCGGCGTCCGTAAATGGTCCATCTGGTCGAACCATTTCCAGCCCTTACAATCCGACCCAATCTGTTTGCTGTGGTCCTTGATGGCCATGTAATCACTTTTAAGCTTTTTCAGTTTTTACCTGCATTGCTGGAATGTCCAGGGGTGCCCGTGAGTGAGCAAAAACTGGCAGATCTCCTGAAATATTTTCTCATTTCGGTTTGCTCCATCCAGCTCTCTCTGGATTCTCTCCTCCGCTACCAACTCATTGACAGATCACGGTGTGGTTTTGCACGAGTAAAATACTTGCACAAAATGAAAGAAAAGCACAGTAGCTGTAATGCTGCTGCAAGTCAGACATCACACTCGTGACTCCTCCAGTGATGACACTCATTCACACCTGAGCAGATACCAAAAAAAGCACCAGGTCCTATCCCAAATGGAAAAGGAAAAAAACCCAAGTAGAGTGAAACCGAGCAGTGATAGAACTGTGTAATAGAAAACGGCCTTTATTAACTTCTTGATCGAGCTTTGTCATTGTGAAGAAACTTGGTATATGTAGTAGTTACGGCCATCATTGGCACCAGTTTTGAAATTGGTGAAATTTTCGATCTGTTCAAAAATTTCATCCCGATTCACCAAATCGTCACTAGTATGTGGTAACTCCTGGGTGTTCGTAGTCTTAACAGCTTCAACCATGTTTGAATGCCTTTAAACAGGGTATTCTTAGTGAGTACAACTTGAAACCTAAAAAACATAATGCTACATTGGGGTAAAAATTTGAAGCAGAAGCATTTGTTGTAGGTCTGGTTGAGGGTGCAGCCGGTGTCACGCATTGAGACTACCCCCGTACCAGATTTGTATATTCGCTATCCACAGATGTGCAAAAAAAAACAACAAAAAAACAAAAACAAAAAAACGGAAGTTTGTTGAATATCAGGTTTGTTGTAAATAAATTCTGATCTTCTCTACAAAATGGGAAGTTTGTTAACAGGTGTCATGGACTGAGAATCAGTCCAGGGAAGCAATATCATTAAGATCAGAATTTATTCACAATAAATGTGATTTTGGTCAGCACACAGAAAGGGTAAACTCAGTACAGAACAAACTTAATTTTTTTATGCATGTGCAGATAGTGAATATACAAATCGGTGCAGGGGTAATCTCAGTATGTGACACCAGGCGCTGCGCCTTACTTCTGTTTTTGGGTAAGTTGCCAGGTCTGCACTTTATAAGCCAGGAGGCCGTTTCATTCCAGTTTTTGCACTTGTTTTTGGATCATAGAATGACCGAAATAAAACGGTGCCCTGTGGAATAGGGGCGGTATGCAACACAAAAAGTGTTAACATTTCTTTTCTGTCAATTCAGTTGAAACACTGTTCCAAAGATTTATAATCATATAGAAACCCTTGCATTCATCATCATGTAGGAAAAATGTTAGTGAGATTCTCATGTCAACAAAGGAATGTAGACAAAGGCCTTTCAGCAAATGACGAAGGTCATGTCCATATATTGTATAAGTATACAGTAATTATGTCATGCCAACCAAAGATACTTCGATTTATGACTAAAGGGGCAATCATTAATACAAACTTTTACCAATGCTTAAACACTATGCAAATAATAAATATTTCAAAATATTCTGGCTGTACCCCTTTATTGGGACTCACTAGAACAAAATCTGGCTATACAACAGGCAATTCTGCTTCCACACCAATGCTGATATACAGAAGCTCAGATCTAGAGCCAACAAACATGAAATCCCTGAGGAGCAGAAGAGCATGGAACAGGATCTCTGGGGCTTGTCATGAGCGCTCCTTTCGGAGGATAAAATATAACAGACTGCAGGGCATGACAAACACCACTCAGATTTACCATGACTTCAGTCATTCAATGTGGATTCACACTGTGATTTATATCTCCTAGACACTATATAATCAGAGCGTCGTCTTCTAGGTGTTGTGATTCCAGCTGTGGGTCCCACACTACACTGTCCCTCTGTGGCTGTGTCCACAACACAGGCAGCTTTCACAGCGCTCACGCTCTGAATACCAATTAAACGCCATCCAATACTGCCAATCATGTAGACACCACAATCTCACCATCTACACGTTGATCCTGTCCGTTTTTGTCGTGCTTTGTCCTAGCTATGGCTTAACTTGTCGAACCAGTTCGCCAGTACTTTCCTGTCGCACCGAGTCGTGTCAATTTAAGAGCTAGCTCGTTAGCACACCCCGTGACAGTTAAAGTGTTTATGGTGTATATACTGCAATTAAAATAGACAACGAACATCAAACCCGAGAGGTATAAATGATACCAATATATGAAATACTTCTGGTCTGAATAAATGACACTTGCGAAATTAGATGAGAGTACTTTTAAAGTGATCAATTATTTGGTGACATTATTCCAACAAATACACAAGAGCTCCTCTTACCGTTCTCTAGGACATCCGCTGCCAGTTTAGCCAAATGTTAGTGGTTCGAGTCCTTTCCGTTTTTTTCAGCTGCGTTTCTTTATTAAACGAAGCTGACGTTCCTTTTCGCCGACGATTTTTGTCGATAACCTTATATACAGAGGTTATTTTTCCAAATTCCCTCTGCGTTGCGGTAGCGCTGGATTCACTGCATCAACTGAGGTAACCATTAGCTAGCTACACAGCTAGCTAGCAAGTTACCTGTTAAAAGCAAGCCATGCCAAAAAAACAAAACTGGTTGTCCTGAAGTTCCATATCAGGAACGCGTCGATAAAGCGAACTGAATAGTGTCTTTATGGGGCTACAAAAAGTTAAGCGGTAAGCCGAGATGACAGCCCACCCGGTCAGTGACGGCGGACTCGGTACGTGAAAATGGCGTTACCCGGCGCCCCGCCCTCGCTCTTCCTAGGTGATGACGTAATCACCCGCAGATAAAGAAACTGCATAATTTTGGGGCATGCATCCAAACACGTATGTATGTATGTATGTGTGTGTGTGTGTGTGTATATATATATATATATATATATTTTTTTTTTTTCTAAACTCACAGTCAGAAGGACTATAGTGAGGGAGCTGAACACTCATGACAACTCTCAGAAAAATATAGGCCTTTCTGGCACACACAGATTTACCACACCATATTATGCATATTTCTTATTGATTAATGTAAACAGTGGCGGCGCCAAGGGGGAGCCTGCGGGGGGGAGGGCTTAAGCCCACCCATGAGCCAAGCCCCCCCTCCAATAATTCTGCCAATAATGTGAATAGCGACTGACATATTTGTGGATCTCAACTGCAGTTTTGCGCTGAGAATGTCTCAATATTGCGTAACTGAGCAAAGTGATGAATGTCATCACTTTGGCAGTCAGAGCTGAAGGCAGAGCCTTCAGCTTTCAGGCTCCTCTCCTCTGGAACCAGCTCCCAATTTGGATCAGGGAGACAGACACCCTCTCTACTTTTAAGATTAGGCTTAAAACTTTCCTTTTTGCTAAAGCTTATAGTTAGGGCTGGATCAGGTGACCCTGAACCATCCCTTAGTTATGCTGCTATAGACTTAGACTGCTGGGGGGTTCCCATGATGCACTGAGTGTTTCTTTCTCTTTTTGCTCTGTATGCACCACTCTGCATTTAATCATTAGTGATTGATCTCTGCTCCCCTCCACAGCATGTCTTTTTCCTGATTCTCTCCCCTCAGCCCCAACCAGTCCCAGCAGATCACTGCCCCT
This sequence comes from Thalassophryne amazonica, assembly GCF_902500255.1. NCBI lineage: Eukaryota > Metazoa > Chordata > Actinopteri > Batrachoidiformes > Batrachoididae > Thalassophryne > Thalassophryne amazonica. The sequence goes on along the minus strand of NC_047121.1, from coordinate 19,277,387 downwards.
CCCTGAGCCTGGTTCTGCTGGAGGTTTCTTCCTGTTAAAAGGGAGTTTTTCCTTCCCACTGTCACCAAGTGCTTGCTCACAGGGGGTCGTTTTGACCGTTGGGGTTTTTCTGTAATTATTGTATGGCTTTTGCCTTACAATATAAAGCGCCTTGGGGCTGTTTGTTGTGATTTGGCACTATATAAATAAAATTGATTTGATTTGAATGTGTGTGTTCGGTGATCCACCAATGCTGAATCACCCTTCACAAACAGAATTTTCAGTTTTGCAGATAAACATTTATTTGTAAAAACCCACACACGTTACAAATCAGAAATTTGTGTTTGTGGATCACAAAGCACGTGTACAAATCAAAGGATATTTGTAAATCACCCTCTGTGCATTTGCAAGTATTAATGAGACAAATTTAACCCTGTACTCTAAAAATTTAGGTTTCCTAAATATTTATTACGGCCACTCTTAAAACTTCACTTATCTTTATTTCTACCTATGTGCAAGTTTACTGAACTTGCAATCATTCTAAGTGATGTGTGTGTGCATTGATACCACATTTTAGAGGAGCACGGGTGACTAAAACATATACCTTGGCATTTATAAAGCAATTTACTATATATTGTTCATTTCGACGACATTTTGTGGAGCCCCTCCAAGTTTTACCCCAGCTCCCCCAACAAAAATTTCCTGGCGCCGTCACTGAATGTAAAAGCAGCATATTTTTATAAAACCCCTTGAATTAAAGCTAAAGGTCCACACTGTAATCACAATGTTTCATTTCTATTCCATTGTGGTGTCCAGAAGCAAAATTAGAAAAAAGAAATTGTCGCTGTCAAAACGCTTACATACCTGACTGTGAATGTATAAATGTAATCATCTTTATGTGCAGTTAAGAACTAGCAAAATTTTAGTTATTTTAACTATTAACAGGACCATACCTCATGACTGTCAGCTTTGGTGATTGGGTTTACACTAGAGGTGGGCAGCTCGATCCTAATATCGGTAATATCGATACCAATGCTGGTATTGATATTGAACGATCCTCGTGGAAATGATCGATACTCAAAAGATTTTTTCTCTCCCGCACGCACTGACTGCTGCGCACACAGATTCATCATAGTCTACTCTCTGTCTGTAAGAGCAGCGCTGCGCTGTCACACAACACAGAGCAGCGCACCCTTGTATTGCGGTTTGTCAGCCTTCTACCTCAGGAGATTTTGTTTTGTGTTGAGTGATATTTTTTTAAACAAAAATGTTGTGATAATAAAGTATTTTGTTGTCACGTACAATGTTTGGCGAAATTCTATCCTAGGTCTTTTGGCCCCTTTGGATCTATGAAGCTTAAATCTGAAAAAGTATCGGTATCGATATCAGCAATACCGGGCCTGTATTTACTTGGTATCAGATCAATACCAAAATTCCCGGTATCGCCCACCTCTAGTTTACCCAAATGAAACTGCTCAATGTGCACTGCTTGCTGCACATCCACTAGGGTGGACTGGGGGCAGGAAAACTTGGAAATCCAAGGCTCGGAATGGTGCCTTTACCTGCATTGTAGTACAGTCTGTCTTTCTGAGATTAACACTGAGCTATACTACCCATGAAGATGAATTTTAAAGACAGTGCACCTTACTTCACTCACAGTGGGATCATTGTGAGGCTGACCTTCACCATCTTTGATGATGCCACCACCAATAACTGTCTCTTACTACCTCTAGTCCAGGGGTAGGCAACCTGTTCCAGGAAGAGCCATGAGGGTGCAGGTTTTCTTTGCAGCCACTGACTCCACCAGGTGATTTCACTGATTAACTGATTCCATCTGCTCAAAGTGATATTAATCAGTAAAATCACCTGGTGGAGTCAGTGGCTGCAAAGAAAACCTGCACCCTCATGGCTCTTTCTGGAACAGGTTGCCTACCGCAGCTCTAGTCAGTCTGAATTGTACCATAATGACCCCACATAGCTAGATGCTTGTATTTAGCACTGTCGCCTTTGCACTTTGCTAGAGCAAAGTGAGATCATAATTATAGCGGTCACTGGATACAGTGACTTTAATCTGACTCGACTGGTGAATGTTATGAATAAAGGTGTTTTTAAATATTCAGTTTATTTTTGGTTATGGGGATTACTGACACCTTCTAACCCCACTGGATACAGCCCTAATCAGAGCATGTTGAAATTAAGTAATAAATATACAGCTACAAGCCATAGTTCTGACTGCTGGGTTTGACTGTAATTACATATAAATTGAGTTTAACAGTGTAGATATTGCTGCACTTTTTGCAGCCCTCCATTATTCCGCCCGCCAAGGACGTCATAAAATCATTGGCATTTATTTATTTGTCTGTCAGTTAACAGGATTATATCAAAACAGCTTCACGGATTCTCACCAAACTTGCACCACAGATAAATATTATAAAAATAATGAATGTTTATGAGTTCAATGGTACAAATATTTCAAGAGGTGAAAGCTGGAACATACCGTTCAAGGAGGTGAAGCCCAGTTGAATGGTTTGTTTGTTCCATTGAAAGAATGTAAAAACATTTATTTGTTTTATATAGCGGCTAAAATAGATCCCTGTCATTTGATATTTTATTAATTTATTAACAACAGAAAAGGGACTTATATTTTGGTGTTCCACTGCTGCAACACGTACGCTAAATAGGAGTCTAAATTGTCCATTGATGCTGACTTTCTACTTCCAAAAAAAAAAAAAAAAAAAAAAACTTGTGTAGTTCCTCAGTCCAGCAAAAAAAAAAAAAAAAATCACATCAGCTTTACATCTGAACAGCCCTTCATGCCTCCAGACAGCTTGCAGCGCAGTGGATTTGTGTGTGTGTGTGTGTGTGTGTGCGTGTGTGTGTGTGTGTGTGTGTGCCTGCAGAGTGCAATGGTATCAAACGTATGGAACCAAATTTGCACCATAAATGGAACCAAACTGCACTCTAAATATAATGCAACACAAATGGGATGAATAATCTATGTTACGTGACATACACATCACTAATCAAATGACAAGGATCCACTCAGCCGTTATAATAATAGGGCATGGAAGACTCCACTGAATTTTGGAGGTGTTCTGGATCCAGACATTTCTGGTTGCTCTTGTTAAGTAACTGAAAGTACAGTAATTGCACAATTTGGCTGCTGAGCTGTTTCACAACCAGGTTACAACTCCAAGAGTCAGCAGACAAAAGGCTTCACATTCATTTGATGTTACACATCAGTTTATGTTCTGATTTGCTTCTGTATAAACTGAATAGGGTCTTCATGCACAATCAGTGTTTAATGACAGTCTACGCTAGGCAAATTTACTGTAGCATGAGTTTTCAGTTATTTGATGACTGATATAACTCTGCTACCGACATGGAGCACTTGAAATAAACTCTTACCCACAGACCTGCCAATTCATGAAATAATAAAAACACAGCCTCCCATACCTGGCCATGACACAGCTCAGCAGCCAAAATGTCAAGCTACTTTGGGGCTATGAAAAATAGTAACACACAGATTTTTAAAATGCTGTTAATCATTATAACTTTAATTGTATAACTTCTCAAAATAATAGTCCAGTGCACTCCACATCAACACAACAGAACACAAAAATTCAAAAACAGGCACCAAGCTGAACAGCAACAAGTGAGAAATAAAACTTCTAAAGTGTGTCTGAATTCATACATTGAAATGACAAATCTGCAGATGAACAACTTCTAGGCTTATAAAGAAGTACAAGCAGGTATGGGAAAAACCCCCCCAAAAAAACAACAAAGATCCATTTAACTGATGTAAGGAAGAGCCTGCAGAACAGAAGATCAAGAAGGTTTTTGGAAAGTGTAATGTAATTCCAATAAAAATGAGAGACAACTGAACTTATAAATACGTATACAGCTATCTTTCTTCACAGCCTCCAAAGGAGTCGAGAATTTTATGGGATTTGAACATATGAAGAAAAAAAAAACAAATCTGGAAAAAATAAATACATTTAAAAAAGAAGAAAGTTATTTTAAGCAGTGCATAATCCACTAAAAATAAAAATACTTTATAAGAGAGTGAGTGAAAATGTATTTATTAAGTACTGTGATTGTTTTTTTTCTTGCCGCTGCGTTGATCAACAGCTGCCTTCCAAATATTGCAAAGGGCAACCTGGGCCATGAGAAAGGTGATGGTGAAATTACGTCGGTACCATTCCCTGGTTATGAAAGAAAGGAGAAAGATTTAGATTATTACTGTTGTCAAAAATATATGAATGTACACATACATACATACATACAGTTGTGCTCAAAAGTTTACATACCCTGGCAGAATTTTCCCTGGGTGTGGCGAACCAAACCGCTTCCTACCAGAGCCCTCTGCGTGGCTGTGAAACGTCCCTAAGACCTGACGTGCAACTGCTAAATGACTGAGGCCGCAAGGTACAAGGGCTGTGATTTGTCACGATACATTTTCACTCCTTCCGTTCCCATCAAGTTTTTGCAGTGCGCACACCGATTACATTTCAATCATGGATCAAATACATTTGGCAGAAAAGTCTGCAAATATGGGCAACTTTACAAAAA